>NW_017259375.1:914126-915737 GCF_001594045.1 Atta colombica
ACTGTAATAACACTTAAAGATAGAGTTCTGAGATCATTTCGAATTATAAAATTATCGAATCACATTCTCTAAATCTGAATTAGTGGATAATCATTGATACCAGTGCCAAACATGTCATTGGTAATCAGTGAATGAAATGTGAGATCCCTAATCTAACTAATAACTTGTTTTAATACATACATTCAATGAATTTAGTATTAAAAGATTGAAATTAACATGCAAATATCAGTATTTTAGATATATGATCAAACTTTCTGTCTTTTTTAGTTGAACTTCACTGAGTATCTAGTGCCAAGTATGCCATTAGGTAATCAATAACTATTCAGATTCAAATTTAGAGAGTAGCTAAAGTTCGCACATTCAGGTGTGATTATAGTGATATATCGCAAAATACCAACCACATAAATATCACATAAATACACGCACTTCAGATAATATAATAATTTTAACTTTAAATGCTTACAATTCAAAAACTATATATAGCCTCGACTTTTGGGATATTAGAATTTTCGTCTTAAAATGACTCAGGACTTTATCCTTAAGCATTGATATGATCTTTATATGAAATACTTTGTATACATATACATATTTTTTTATATACATAATCGTATAATAAGTGATCGTCGCGTCCGTTTGCTCGTATGTGTGTGTATGCGTAGCCAAGGATAACCGAAGATCGAAGCCGGTCGCGCAAACGGGACTTAAAAGTCAGGGCCGGCGAGAAGGGCCCGAAATGCCCAAAGACTCTGTCGGGCCACCTGCAGCCGTTAAGTTTCAACAGTTGTGGCACCGCAGCCGCCTCCATATTTCATATTAGCGATAATATATAAGTCCGGCTACCGACGCACTCTCCCTTTTTCCCTCGCGTTCTCTCTTTCTCTCATGCCTCCGTCTGTTGCGAGACTGCTTCTCGTTCTAGGATCATTCCCGATGTATGCTAACGAGCCCGTCTGACCGGCTCGATTTCAGTAATTAGCCCACCGTCCGTGGTCCCGAGGTGACTATTGAATCTACATCTGTTTCCAAAAATGTATTTATACAAATTCATGCAAGAGTGATACATACAATCTTTTTAATTTTGTGATTCCTCTCTACACGTGGACCTAAATAGTCATAAATGCTCAATATTATTGTACAATTATTTTGATGCCCTTTAAATAATTCAAACAGCTTTGATAAAAATATATGCCGTTTTCCTAAACTCTTCCTTATCGTTTTGTATTAGTTGTAAGAATATTATAAAAAATGAACAAAAACTTGATAATTTTTATTTGAAGATTTTCTTGATAAAGTACACTGAGAGGGGAAAGGATTTTGTTAATTTAGCAAGCCACTAGTACCTTTAACCTATGATTGGTAAATATGTGACAACTTTGTTACTAGTCTGCTATATCAAATTAGTAACAGAAGCAAACTACGTAGAATCTAACCTATCTTTTGGATAGACTTTAGACTTGTTTACATAAAATTCATAGATGATCCTGAAGTCTTAAGTCGTAGGAAATCGAGCAAGCACAGTCAAATATAGAGAGAATGCTTGATTGAAATTGGTCAATTTCTTACGATTTAGGATCTTGCAATTGTCTATGACTTTTATATATATATATATAT
>NW_017259375.1:915837-950250 GCF_001594045.1 Atta colombica
TTGACAAATTAATTTGCAATCGTAACAAATAGATCAGTTTTTTAACAAATATGACATTTTTAACAAATGTGACTTTCCCTTGATTTGTTCCTTATAACAAAATTTCTTTCAGTGTATAAACATCTGCTCAGTTATTGTCATAGTCCATTTATTGTCTTGTTTTTCTTCAATAAATGGATTCATTTTGCACATTTTTTATGCGTAGTAACTACAGGCAAAGAGTTACATCTTGAATGGGATCTTAACAACAATATAGTTTCGGTTACAGACAGAGTTAATGCAACTGTCCAATAATTGCTGCTAAAAAAGTTAAAAATACATGAAATTTCTACAGGGAGTGTGGAGGCTATATTGAATTTCCAGATGAATATTGTGCAACAATAATATTGATCGTCTAAAGGCTGCTTTACTTTGTGTAATTTACTCGAAAGCGTAATTTGGATATTCTTGCGATTCACAAGATGCGAGTATCACGTTTAATCTTCAATGTCTAATTACTCTCTTCGTCTCTCTCTCTCTATCTTTTCCCTCTCAGGAGTTAATTTTAATCCAAACCCCCGATTCTAATCAACTTCGTATGTCCCGTCGCGCGGATTGCCCTCGAAAATGGCAAGGCGGAGGTAACGCGAAACGCGATGCGCGCGCGGTTGCTCGCGCGTTACATGATACCGTCGCGGGGAATTTGTTTCGTCGCGCCACATTGTTTCGGACAGGAAATCGATACGAGACTTCGCCCCGGTTGTAGCGCCGTGCGCTATCTACGGTATCTACCTGCGACAGAGCCCCCCCCCCTCCTCTCTCTCTCTCTCTCTCCCTCTCCTCCCTCTCTTTCTCCCCCTCTCTTTCTCTTGGAAATCTCACTTGAACTTTAACCCACCTATCTGCGCGACTTTTCCAAATGACACATCAGTCTTCGAGAAAAACTTGCGCAAAAACGAGACGCGATCGCTTTCATTTCTATTTGTCTAATATGGAGAATTAAGAGAATTTTCTGAATCATAAGTTTTTGCTACACTGAGAAAAAAATATTCGGTACTTGTGATTATATAATTGCATCATAAAATAATTATGATCCTTAATTAGAGCTCCATTTTTAATCTTACTATATTTAATACTTAATATCGCATAAATTTTTAAAATTTCAAAAAATAATAATTTCAGATTTTAAATCTTTAAACATCCAACTCCAATTTTTTTTAAGATTCATACAATCTTGGATCGTTTCATTTTGGAATTTATTGATTCAACTTTTACTTCTTTAAATTTTGTATAAATTATTATTGCTAATAATGTTAGCAATAATGATTATATTTTAGTTTTATCAAAAAATATAGTGTAGTTGACATTAAAAATGACTATGAATTATAATAATTGCAACCATTTTCTCTCGTATACATGATACAGATAAGATGTTGTTTTAGCTTAATTTTAAATAGATTTTGCTAAAGTTTAGCTCGAAACGAATTTTCGTTAACTGAGCGAATCGGGCTTAAACGATAGTGAATACTCCATGTTGCTACGTCGTTATATATAAGTTTTCTCTGTATTTATTATCTCTCGTGTCCATTAGGAAGATTACACTATGGACCGCTGTGACCCATTTCTAGAAATGTAAAGTCAGGCGAATAAGGTAGAGACGTCTTATCTTCCATTGATAATCTACTTGTGATAACTGGAGCCCAGCGTTTCACTTTTGAACACGAAATATATTAAGTATGGAGACATATAAACTAAATAATTACAGTAACTTATGATAATCGGCGACTTAAGGCGTGCGTTCGCGCGGAATATCGTCGCCGATCGTAGTGATAATCATATTTTATTGTTATTGTTATCGCGATGCAAGCCGTGCAATTCCGTTCATGGAATTCATTGAAGGAAAGAACGCGAAATCAATTTTTCGCGTTTAATCCCGTCGGGAGGAGCAATAATCAAACGGCAGATCTTTTCGTTGTTGCAGATTGTACTGAATTCAATGCACAGGTATCAACCGAGGATACACTTGATTCGTTGTCGACACACTGACGATAGCAGCTTGCATATCACCGACCTTCAAAAGGAAGAGCATAAGACGTTTATCTTTCCGGAGGCCATTTTCACCGCTGTCACGGCGTATCAGAATCAGCTGGTGAGTCCAGATTCGTCAAATACACAGTCGATTATACAGTGCAACGTTAATTCGCAACGAACACAAACTATTCGAATAGATCGTTGAATATTTGCATCGCGAGATTGAGGTTATGATTTTCGTATTAGTTTTTAAGACCTGCGATTTTTTTTCGTATTGCTTAACATTAAAATCGCGTTACATGATTAATCTATTCTCGATTCGAGATAAATCTGAATTTTTATTGGATGATTACAAGGAAGGTCACCATAAAAATAAAATTATTTGTAATTAATTATAATCATTATTTATGAAAAGTCACAAAAATATAAAACTCCACGTGGAATTTCAAATTAATTAAAAAAAAAAGAACTATCAAATGGATTAAAAATGACACAGCCGCGTTAAAAAGAAAGATCTTCTGTTCATCGTGGGTGCGATATTCACTGCCAGTGCTGAAACTATACAGTATACGTTACGTGCGCTATAAATTTTCAGCACTGGCAGTGAATATCGGAACGCATCCTATGTTAGACACACAGAAGTGACAGTCTCTTTCATTTTTTATTTATTAAAAATTTTTAATCATGTAACAATAAAATAAAAAGGAATATGAAGTCTAAACAACAAGCTCATAAGGATGTTATAAACGTAAACATGTATTCACTCTCAAAAGAAAACAATAATATGATACGTTTCTATATTATCGTTACTATATTAAAGCTGATATTCATAGTCTGTTCTTATTTTAAAACTAATATATATTATAATTTATTAATATCATAATTAATCATAATTAATATCTTAAGATATTAATACGGTTCTGTGATTAGCTATGACGTCTCAAGATTGTATTAAGATATTGTTTTAAATATAAGAATCGACTATGAATATGGACCTAAGTTTTCGTCAATCAACAGTATGTAACAATCTTTTTATTTTGACCTTCATATTCTTATATATATATTTCAATTGCTTTACAAAGTTTTCAAGTTTATTATGCAAAATATTATAATTAGCAGCAATTTCAGATTAAGATTTATAATAAAGTATTTCGTAATAATAAAGTATTTCTTTTCTTATAATATAAAATCTTTTTCTCCACATTTAAAAAATTTTAAATATTATTTAAAATCTTGAAAAAAATATAATCAAACTTGATGAAGGAGTATGTTTCTTGCAGATAACGAGATTGAAGATCGATAGTAATCCGTTCGCCAAGGGTTTCAGGGACTCATCAAGACTCACAGACTTCGATCGGTAAGTTCGAGTTCTTGTAGAAAAGACAGTAATACTTTCTCAATTCCATATTCAGAATTCAAGATTAAAAAAAAGGGATTTAATTAAGGAAGATTTGAAATTCGCGTTATATCGATAACTGATCGAATAATAATAATTCACGAAACTCGATTAAAATATATCTCAGCTGGCCTAGCAGCTAATCTGTCTGCGCCGCAACCGTCTCTCTTCGCCAGGGAGTTCCAAACCGTCCGGTCCCGGCGAATGCTTTTCTGCATAGCGGTGTAACGAGCAATCATAGCGTCCATTTATAACGGCCGGACGTTGATCGAGCGGCCGCTAAATTAAAACCTATATTTTCGAATGAAATATCTATAACTCCCGTGTCGGCACGGCGCCGACGTCCTACTGGAAGGGGTTAATTAAAACGCGATTAGAGTGTCAGCGCATACGTTATCCAGCCGACAATTTCCTCGATTTTTTCTCACGCGAATCATCCTCGGATCTACGAACGAATTAATTGCTCTCGAAAAACGCTCGAAAGAAATTACGAACGACGAAGGGTATCCCAATGTGCGATAAAGGTTAATTAATTATTAATCTTTATTATTAGTAATTATTAGTTTTTAAAGATGTCTGTACATCAGTTAAAAATTAAAAAATTAGTCAAAAAAGCTAATATCAACAAAAAAATTGTGGTTGTAAATACGTCCTGAAATGCAAAAAACAAAACAACAAATAAATCTTATAATGGTTTATGCAGCGAAATTATCATATTCTGCTGCAGTTTTAGATAAAAGTTTTATGCAGCAGCTTTTAAATTGTATTTTATTTTGCGTGATTTCTAATATTTTTGTTTATTAAAGTCTTTTCAAAATGATTTATAACCACAAAAAATTTATTTAATTATTACTTCTAATTATTACATACTTTATTATTAAAGATATTTATTTTGTTTTTTTTTTTAATAAAGAATTTATTTGATCAATTTGATTACTATTGTCTTATTTAGATACTAATACTTAGTATAGTAGCTCTTATAACATAAAAAATAATTCCAATCGAGATATAGAATTGCTACAGATAATTTATTTCTCTCCAAAGATATTAATTTTTTTTAATAGCTAAATCAAAAAGATAAATAAAATGAATAACTTTTTTAGCTTTTTTTAAAAAATAACATAGATGCTATTGTATAAATTATTATTCAAAGATGGTTCAAAAACTTTAACAATCTCGTTCTAATATTGGTATGTAAATCAAGGAATTTTCCTGTTTATTTTCTTTTGTCTCTTTCTAATATTAAACGCCACGTTCAATCGACTAGTATTCCGCCATTTTATATTTCCGGGACAAGTTTTTACGCGATCATCCGGCTTGTTTCTTGCATCGCGTTTCGCATCGCAAGGATCCGACCTATCGACACGCGGCTCTTCTCGATCGTCACGGCCGATCATTATATCCCATTAGAACGTCGGCACTTAATCGCACACGGCGCAGGCTAAATTATCGCTTAGATCTCTCGCGTTCAAGGCGGAAATTTACAACAACGTTAAACGTCGAAGCAAGTGAGATCGGCACCGAAATGAGCACGCGCACGCGGCCGATTCCAAATTATCCATGATCATCTATCTGCACGAATGACGATGCACCTGCTCATATATGCATTCCTTTTCTCTTTCTCTCTCCTCTCTGTGTTTACGTGACAGAAAAATATATATATATATATATATTTATATATATGCGAATGCATGTCAACTCTTTTTGTTCAGCGCCGCCGTCATCGCAAGATCATCTTTGATGTCGATGTTCTGTTGTTAGGGGGATTCTAAAGCCGTCTGTATTACCGACTAAATCATATAATTTTTGTATAACAAATACTTTTTTTTCTCTTTCACAGATTCGAAAATCCTTTTCCATTAAAGTATACGCGTTAATACGTGTTTGTGAAGTGGAGTTTATATTGAGAATGACCAAAAATTTTGAAATGATATTGATATATTTTTTACTGTTTCTTATTGTAACATGGCGTCTCAAGTAGTGACAACATTTGCTTGATACGAAAGTTTTGTAACTTATACTTACGAAATAGTAATTTACAAACACATAATTTGCATGAACAAATAATGTCGAGTTCTTAGAGTTAGACACTTTATTTAGACGACGAATTTGTTATACGAAAATTGACACGAACATACTGTGTGTATCATACATTGCGTGAGATATTAGTGTGTATATAAAGATATGTCAGTACGTTTGAAAAACAATAATCTCTGGTAACATCGTCGGAATTCTTCATTTTAAGATCCCTTTAACAGATGATTATACGATTAATCAATTATCAATTGTTGTTCATCGTGCTAATCGGATCTTCAAGATTTGATTTAAAGAGGGAAAGAGAAATTTTGGAATATATATATATATATCAAAGAATTCAAATTGCAAAATCTTTTCTATAGGATTCTAGAGGATTCTAAAATCTTTAAAAGTAATTTCAAAATGTAAACATAATGTATAAAGAAACAATTGAGAAAGACAGACATGTAATAAATAAAATATAATTATATAATAAGATGTAAACCATTAAAACAAATTAATATGGATAATCAATTTATTGTAATTCCAATTTAATTGTAATATGTATACTAATATAAAATTAACATAATTTGAAATTAGCGTAAGACACGGATGCATCTCTCCTCATATTGTTGTAAATTATACGCCACCGTATCAAGATTGAGAATTTTGTGTTCAATTTCCCGGCTTCTTGCTACAGTCTTGCGTTTAAAAATTGATTAGTCCGCCCTGAGAGAAGGCAGGAGCTTCAGTCGCGGGGTCTCGGATTCGGTACCATATTTTACGAAAAACCGTCTGGTGCTCTCGCACCGCCCACCGATCCTCAGAAATATATTAAGGAACGCAGCGCGCGTTAAGTGAGGCAGGACTCTCGTCACGCCTCTTCCAATTTGCACGTGATCGCAGCTGGGCCGCTGGATGCCACTTTCACGAAAACTCCCGATTTGGGCATGGCACCTATCTCCCGTGCAAGATCGTTTTGCGATTAATTAAGCTCATAATTCGGAACATCGCCGCTCGTAATTCGCGCAATTAATGTGATCGTGTTTTTCGGTCGGTCCCTGAAAAATCCGCGAAACTCAGCTGAACACGACCGTTCCGTCGTATCATTAATGATCCTCTCGATCGGCATCGAAAACCCAAACGGCATTTAAGTGTCGCGATTATCGCCTCATTACGATCGGATAAACAATTTAATTGCGTTTCGCTTCTCGCGAGGCAGGTGCTTCACTTCATGACGGGTATGTGAACGGTTTCATGATCATTAAAATGATGAGAAGAACAAATAAAAAATAAGAACGTTCGAAAAAGGGAGAAAAAGCAGAAAAAAGAGAAAGAGATGTAGTTTATAGTAATATTCTAAGACCACAACTTATTCCAGGAGAACGTACACACTAAGTAACTTAAATACATATATTGGGTTGTCCGGAAAGTTCGTGCCGACTATATAATTTAAATCTACGTTTCAATTTTCCTTCAGAATCGGTCCGATAGAATAATTTCGAACCAAAATTTGGTTCGAATACGTATACAAACCCTAAGCAATCCCCAGATACTTAATTAACAATAATCAACGGATTTCCGTATTTCGTTTAATATTATAAAAAATAATAATTCTGAATTAAATTTATTAATATTATTATACGAATATTTTGTACAATATTATTGATACTTTCTTTAAGCAATTCAAAGCAAACAGTCAGGAGGCTCAATATATCATTCGGATGATTAATATTATAATGATATTCAGGATCAAGTATTATCCTTATTTTCAATTATTAATTCTCTTCTGCATATATTGTCTAAGACTTGTTTATTAAATATGATAGCTTAATTCAGAATGTATGTATTCCAAAAACGAAAAACGGAACCTAAATTCTTACGATTTTCTGTCAAGACTTCAGACTACAGACTTTGAAAAATCTGAGTTCCTATCTCTTAATTCTTACTTTGTTGCAAACAATGTACTTTCGTCACAAATGCATAGTTAAATAGACATGACATAAAGCGAACATTAACCTAATACAAAAAATCTCTCTAATAATCTAATATCCTTTCTATCAATGTAAACTAAAATCTCGATTTAATTTATTCTTTATCTTTTTCTAATTTTTAGAACTCGCAAGATAAGAATATATAAAGATAAAAAAAACAAGTTAAACCAAGATTGAAGTTAATCTACATTGGTAGAAACGTACATAAGAATTACACAACGTTTATTCAAGATTAAATAGCAGGGATACAAGAACAAAGTAACGGAGAACGATCCTGAAACACGGAGCGAAGAACGAGAAGCTCGCATTAGGGAGGGAAGAGACGACTTTATTGGGTGTCCGTTATCGATTTGCGGACACACCGTATACATATACGAGTCGATTTGCATAAAAACCCTGCATCGCGATCCCCGAGAGATCGCCGCAAGTCGACGCCGTTAACAATTTAGTGGGCGTTGCTCGCGTCGATGCTCGCTCGGCTACCGGCGTGTCGTTCTTACTTATTAAATGAGGCCGAACGGTCCGATAACCGCCTCGCCGCGAGAAGAAGTCAGTCCATGGTGCGAAGAGGCAATTGACCGAGAAAAACCTACGAGCCGGCCAGCGGCAACGAAAAGAGGTCCAGTTGGGATGGCACCGAAGGGGGGACGATAAAAATAACGTGGCTTTTAATTACCGATCGATTTCAGCACCGTCGTCCCGCTGCGCGCTCTTGGAGCGAATATTATTATAGCACCATGGGTTTTTCTCGAGTGCTGCGTTTATTGTCAAGTATGCACATCGGATTATCGTCTCGCATATCTTTTTTTTTTTTTCAATTCTCCCCGGCGATTCTCCGTGCCCTGCGCCCCATCGCCGGGCTGATCATTAAAAAATTAAGTTGCGCGAAGCGCGTCCGGCAAAAACACGCGAACTTCTCGTTTACGATTATTAATAGCTGAAGCGCGCGATCTTCCCACTCGCGAGCTGTATGCTCGCCGCTCGAACGATCTGCGCGTGGCGCAGCAGAAAGAAATTCCGTGATGGATCGAGCCGTATACGCGCGATATTTTCATGTATGTACGAGTGCTACCCGACCTGAACGTATATCAAAGCGAATTTATGCCGTTTCTTTATTAAAAGGAGGCGTGCGTGGGAGAAAATGCAGGTCCAAGGATCGCAGGATCGGCGGAAAACGCAGGTCTAAGGATCGCAGGATGCAAACACCGAAGGTCGCGATAAATTTATGGTAATGGTCTCCAGGTTCTGTGAATGCTAAAATTCTTGGTTTGTCCCTAAGACCTCTGGAGTTAGGGATCGTTATTTTTCTTACAATTATTCTAGATTTTAGGGAACTCGTGCTCCTGAACTTTGCAAACATAAATGATCTTTTTCTTCGCCGTATCCTCGGATTCGTAAGTGATAGAATTGTGACATTTACTATATTTTCGAATACTTATATATATATATAGATATCTCTGAATTTTTAAAAATTTCTAGTAAATAATTTCCTAATTTCATATAATAAAATTGATAATTAAAAAGTAGTAATAATGATATATTTTCATAAATTCTACTGTTCTACTTACTTCTAATCATCAATTAAATCCTTACTTGGCGAATATTTAAAGTCGACTTTCTTGGAAGTAAAGTCTCATATGAAAAAGTTTTATTTTATGTTTTAAGTTTTATTTTCTTCTTATTTTTTTCATACACTCCTTTCTTAATTGTACCACTTGTAGCTCACGAATACATTGCATAACAAATTAATTTTTGATACAAATAAATAAAAAAGGATACAAATAAATAAAAAATTATATTCTAGATGAAACGGGTCTTGTTGTGTAATAAAATTTTTGCATGAATCATACAATTTTCAATTCAAACAAACTGCACGCCAACTATTTATTAGTCTTGAAACACAGTCCTAATTTTTCATCTGGCAATGGAAACAAAGCTATTTTTTCATCTGACAATGGATAATCTTCGAACTATTTACGCCGCACATTCTTTTCGTAACAGTAACCGTTAGATGTACCGTAAGTATTAGTCATCAATCACAGTCAAGAATTCTAAAAAAAATTTCAATTCTATTTGGCTAAGTCTTATAGTAAGTAGTTTTACGATTATTATTACGGAAAATGTGTGTGACAGTCCTAAGTCCATAGCATACAGAAAAATATAGGGCAATAAGACGTAGTAGTAGATAATAAGCAAGTTGGCCAATCACAGTAAAGAATGTAAGAATGTCCAAATATATAGCCTTTACAATCGATTTGTTTACGCATACTTACTTTCGTTCCATCGAGACGATTTCATGGCGAATCAAATAACAACGAGCTATGTGTGCATTTTAATGACTCCGCATCTTGGTTGCACGAGCATGATCTCGTCCTGGAATCACCATACCACGATCCTCCCTAAATCAGCACCTGCCTAACAGACGGCCGTTTAAATTCTGCACCATCATTCTAAGATTCGTCCGTTATCTCGAGCTCTCGAAAAGTTGATCGATTCGCCGCTTTGCATTCCGTTGAAAAGAACATCGCCATCGAAGTCGTTGAGTTCCGACCGCTATCGAGAATTATATGCCTCCTGCCACCCTCCCCCCTCATTTTTCGAAATTACTATACATGGAAATATGCTCGTAAACCTCGCTCGAGATAGATTACCGTGGGACTCTGTCGTTTGATAAAATCTCTTAGGGTTACTCCGATAACGCTGTCGCTCTTGGCACTGGGTGTGTCCGCTTGGGATCCTAACTTTGTTAGTTGAAGCAACTCTTCATAGCTAGTGCTAGCATGCGCATAGCTGATCAGAAAATTATCGATAGACGAAAATCATTCCGAATGATCGGGTATCGCGGAACTAATTTGGGGTCCCGTGATTCGATGCGGGTTCTTTATCAGTTCCCTAGACCTCCATCTCACCATTCGAGATAGCAATGTTTGTTGATAAACATTCATTCATGCAAAGACATGAAAATTTAGAAATTTCAAATTAATTATGCTATTCTGCATATATTAAAAAAAATAAAAACTGTATTTATGGGAAAGATTTATATCCGTACCACTGCAACCTTTTAGACGCGTAATTTGTAAGTGTATACATTTACACCCATGAGCAGTTAAACCTTCTGAGTACGTCGTCTAGTAATCTATAGATATATATCGAAATTATGTATATCTAAAAGATATACGAGTATTAGGAATATTTAGCAATCTATGAATCAAGATGATTTACATTTTCGAAGATGCGCGATGATTGTAAAAATTCATGGATTGATCAATATTTTCTGGCTATTGAAATTGCAATGCGCCGTATAGTAATACGATGCAACGTATGTTAACTCCAGATAATGCTGCGTTAGA
This sequence comes from Atta colombica, assembly GCF_001594045.1. NCBI lineage: Eukaryota > Metazoa > Arthropoda > Insecta > Hymenoptera > Formicidae > Atta > Atta colombica. The sequence goes on from NW_017259375.1 coordinate 926,604, forward strand.
AATATGAGCAATCTACAAATCTAGAGATGAGACAATGTTGTGCAAATATAACGCTACTACTCGAAAATATTTATCCATTCTGTCTTCTTTAATTACATAAAAAAGAGTGATTTTCAATTATTTTAATCTTGTAGATGTTAGGCTTAATAATAAGATTTAATTAAAATAACATTTTATTTATGCAAAGAGAATAGTAGAATTGCACTCAGACAAAGACAAGTGGTGTCACGTAGGTGACAACTAGAGATCCTCAAGAGTCTGGACATTCAATAGCTTATTGTTCACCATCTGTTCATATCTGAGATAAATATAACTCTGTATTACAAAGGATATAGAATGAGTCACATAAAGTTTACAGAAGTCTATGTATACTCTATAATATAGTCAAATGTTGCGATCATATTTGTCTTGAGTGACCAGATTCCTACTGAGGAGCTCTAGTAACACTATGCAGGTTTTATATATTATGTATGTGTGTGTAGTGAACAAACTATTTTACAGTTAATTAAACTAAAATAGTTCATTCAACTATGTATATTTCACATAATATGAAACTTGTATAGTATCATTCACATAATTACCATTATACTACATCTTTTTCTTTGAATGTAAAACGAAATTTAAGCGTACAAAAATCGGAATAAAAAAATTTTTAAATAGGGTAATTTTGAAAGAGCGCGTTTGAAATTTTGGAGAAGAGAGATTATAAGACCGGGCGTTCTGGGCGGAAGTTACTGACATTGAAAGAACTTGCGCGCGTCTTCGCGTTCTCCATCAGCCGATGACACCGGTCGTTGCCGTACTCGCTCCAGATAAGCACGTACGGTTGCGAAGATCGAAAGGGTCCAGCGCGAACGGACTCCTCCGTCCCGATGAGGAACGCCGGCAGTCGCCTCCACGTTAGCCGTACACGGATGCGCCGCTCCGGCGGCGTCCGGAGTTAATGAGAGAGCGGCCGTACGGAGCAATACGGCGCATGCACCCGCCCACTTCACGCCGGCGCTGATAGATAGATGCCCCTCCGGCCCTCTTTCTTTTACTCCCTCTTTCCCTTTTCTCTGCCTTCTCTTCTCGCGTACGTGTGTTCGGTCTCCTCCTCGTATACGTGTTCACGGCACAGCATTGCCGTCAACGTCGTGAAAAACATCAGCACGGACAGCCGAGGATCGCGAAATCGCGCTGCCTATGCAAAAGCGCGATGGCGGATGAGAAGCGCCGTTTTACGTTATAGATTAATGATTCAGGACTAGGCAAAGTCGTTAAGGTCTATGGGGAAAAGTAGACACTGAAATTATATGAAGTTATTATTCAGTTGTTTGGAACGATGATATTTGAATTTGTTGTAAAGTGTATTATCCAATATATTGTAGTTTGTCTAAAGTTGCGATTTTTGCTGAGTCTAACATTGACTGGTGATCAGATTCAAAATAGGAAACATTTCTGAATATTGATTGAAAATATAACAGATTTTCAATATTTATATGAGTGCAGTGATTTAATTATCCATGTAATTGCAAACAGCAGGTAAACTATTATATTGAGTATTAGGCTTGGACACAGTTATCTCATTTTATTATATTCAGAGAAATCCTAAACGTGTTGACATATGTATTCACTTCTTTCTTTCTTTTTGTATTTCTTGAACTTGTCAGAATTATTATAGAAAACACCATTTAGCATCATATATATTGAAATAGGAAACTTTGTATTAAAATTTACTAACCTTGTAGAATTTTTGGGACTAAACTTTAGGAAAGCTTCGAACATGAACATAGATTAATCTATATTTTCAATCATATGTTACGCTTTAATGATTGTATCTAAGAGATATTCATTCGCCAGAGTATCTGATATATTTTGGTCGCTACTCGCGCACAGTTCTGCGTCAGTCGCATCTCGGCCCGGTCATTTGGGCTCGCGGCTCGCCGTGGAAGCGCCTCGAAGAAAGAAACGGATGGTAACATAGGAGAAAGAGAGCGATTCCAAGTTCTCCCGGTTCCGGAGGGCAAGAGGAGGGCAGGGCATTCATCTATATTAGCTTCGAGAGCGGACGGCCTGTCATTACCGCTGCCGCTTTGGCTCTCTTCTTCCTCTTCTCCTCTCCTCTCCTCGCGAAGTCTCTCTATCTTTTTCGTCTCACTCGGCCTACCTCTTCTTTTTCAACTCGCACCTTCCCTCCGTCTTTCTCCCTCTCTCCTCCATCTCCTCGACACAACTACCAACATCAACCCCGACAATGCAGACACCTCCAACCGATACCGCCAGTCTCCTTGCCGGCCCATTAGCGGGCCACATTATCAAAGTGCCAGAGGGAGACGGACAGAGCGAGTCGCGGGGCACGGCGATGAACAAAGATGAAAAAGACTCCGTAGAAGACGAAGTAGAAGAAGAAGAGGAAGGAGCTGGAGAGGGCGAGAGAAGACACGGGAGGTGGAGAGGCAGCATCAGTGGCCGTGGCTGCTACGAAGCTAATAACCGCCGTTTAAAACGCAAAAACAAAGGTCTCGCCGTGCATCATCGGGGGCTTTAGGCCCGGTCAGGGGTACCCGCGGGAAGAAGAAACAGTAAGAGAGACGGAGGGAGGAGGCGGAGCAGGGAGAGAAACTCGCACACACTCGCACATACACATGCATATGCACACTCCACCATATATCGGCTGGCTATCCGAGGCGTCAGGGTCATTACCGGATCATTACCTACCATACCTACTGTGCGACGACGATGATGGCCCGAGCTTGCGAGCACCACCGACAAACTCTCGTCTCTCGTACACACATGTACACGTGTACGCACATCCCTATACATGCACGAGCGTTTCTACTCGCATCTAGAGCTCTGACTTCTCGGGCGTTAACGTTCTCTCGTACCTTTCTGTGCGCGGGTTCGCTCGTGTATGGGTATGTGCGTATAAGTGTGCGCGCACTCGCACACTCGCTCGTTCGACACGGCGGCGATCGCGCGTCGGCCCGCTCGGCGGCAGCCGGGTAAATTACAGGCTCGACCGTATTTTGTGTTGTCTTGTTGTTTTTCAACGCGCCGAAAGGAAATGAGCGAGCAAACGCGTCACGCCACCCCGAACCTGCTAATTTCTATTCATATTTTATGGCTATTAATTTCTTCGCTGTTACACTCGCTCTCTACCCGTTTGCCCCCCTTCGCCGCACTTCGCTTCACCTCGCTCTCTACCATCGTCTTCTCTATTTCCTCTCTCTTTTTTATTTTCGACTCTCTTCCGTCTCATTCTCCTTTTCTGTAATTCTTTTCTTTGCCTCTCCCCAATTCGCGTTACCCTTTCTCTTATTTCCTTCTCTTTAGTGTCTCTTTCTGCGGCTTCTGCCTTTCTTTGCACTTTTCTTCCCCTCTTTTTCATCTAATATTCTTCCTTAACAGCATTCCATGTCGAAGGAAGAATCCGCGAAACTTCTTCAACTCACACCTCTTCTTTCTCCTTATTTCTTTCTTTCGAAGTCTTCACGCGATACGTCGCTCGCAGAGACATTCAGTGCCCGTGAACTAGCTTCCTTCTTTTTCATGCGTTTTGCTTTTCACTTCTCTTCGTGTTTCGCCATTACGAAGTCTGGCGTCATCCTGAGCGACGACAGCTTGCTCACTGTTGGTACTGTGAGCGGAGTTGTTAGTCATAAATCTCTCAATAATTCCAATGTAGCTTCCTCATTTCCACTCTTTTTTTTTTCTTTAAATTTAATCGACCTCCTTTTCATAGACATCGTTCCGTGAGCTCAAACAACTTTCAGATACGTTATTAAGAAACAGTATTAGGAAATTCTTTTAGACATTATAGACTTTAGCTACTAATTGATATTTCCTTGTTTTAAAAAAATCGTTCATAAAAAGTTAATTTTATGGTCGAAGAAATGGGAACTTAGATTAATCTTTTTTAACCTTTAAAGAGATATATGGATTTAAAATCCTTATTGACAGTCTTATGATTGAAAAAAAAAAACTTACAAAAAGCAGCTGTTTTTTTTAAGTGTTAAAGTACTATTAAAGTACTATTACAACTTTTAGTTTTAGATTAAAATGAATTATCCATTCGATTATACTCGAAACATTGTCTTTCATTCGTTCTAAGCTAATTCCCGTTTCTTGAATCATGTAATATCATCAGAATGGTAAAGCATTCCACAAAGGAGCTTGATAGTTCTCGTGAGATGCGTGCGAGAGGAACCGAGATGAGCCAAACCGCAGCATTCGATGAACTACCTTCGGCCATCAGCGGGGTGTAACCTATTATTATCTACCACTTACCTAATGCCCTATGTCAGCCCCAGGGTAGATGGAGAATAACAGGCTCTCTTCGGAATTCCCTGTACTTTAATATCACGAGCCATTTCGCTTGAGCGCACCGCGCGCGATTTTGGGGAATTTATCGACTAGGTGTCAAAAAGATGATCAATTAAGGGAAGTCATAAAGTATCATCGGGCACGAAGTACCATGTAAATTAACTTTATCATTAAATTGAAATCAGATAATAATTATGCGTTTTGTACCTATTCTCTAATACTTTAATTATATATTATGTTCCTCGCAAAGTTATGTTGAATTTTAAGGCGAAAATTTGAAGAGATATTTAAGTGTTTGCATCATGTTATATAACTAACGTTAAATTAAGAAAATTAAATTTTATTGCACGCATTCGAATATTCGTTGAAAATCGGGACCAAGATTTTAATTCGAAGTAACTAATCGAGGATAATCTTTATGCGCGATATAATCACCAGTAGCGATTCTCTCAATTAACATCGGCTCAGCGGCGCGTATAAGTGATTGCATTCTTATGCCATAGCCGGCCGTAATTTTATTATTTACGCGCTTACGGAATCTACCGGCGTGCAAATATTATGTGCGAATTATCAGCGTAAACTCATGGCCGTGAGACGAATAGGGCGCGGCTCGTGTGTAATTGGCTCGCTAATTAAATTATACTGAAGCTCACGCGATAGAATAACACAAAAGATGAGCAGCAAGGACGGCTTCTCTGAGAGTGTTAGACTTTACTAGACGCCGTTGTCGTCCCTACGCGATGATCGAGGACTTAAGGAGGTTCGTATGAGAAAGAATGGCTGATTTCATTTCCCGAAAAGGGCTCTTTCGCGATGCCCATGTAGCACCTAACTGGGCCCTCAGACGATGTTGCTAAGAAAAGGGCTCCAAGAGAAATTACGGAACATTAAGGCATGTGAGAATATACCATATTTCCTTGTCAGAGCGGCTTTAGAACAAGAAACTGATACGTTCGAAAATTACGGATGCGGCTATTAACTGCTAAAAGCCGTCACGACGCCGTCAGTTTTGCTCCAATTAACTCTCCACAGATCAATTTCTATTTCTTTCTCTTCTCGATTGGAGAAGCGGATGCAACGCACATGAGATTACACACAAAAAGCGTCTTATTGCTTATTACGTCCAGGAAATGTTTTTTTCTCAATTATAACTGTCGGCTAGCTTATCCAATTCTAACACTAGTGTGATTCTATGTCAATTAAAGATAAGAGGAATCCTTCGAGTACAGTAATAACTTATATAATAGATGCATAATTCAAAGTCGATATTTTCGAAGGAATTCTCCAAATTAAATAAAAATGTTGAGTGTCCACTTCCATTAACTAAATCTTTTTACATAAATGAGAAAAGGGCTATATTTGAGACGTGTTTTGATGCCTAATAATAATAATATCTTTATGTGAATTTTTTATAATTTCCAATTTAAGCGAACTATATCGATTCATTGATTTTCAAATACAACTTTAGAATAAAGCTAGAGTATGTAATATCACAAAATTGCATTAAATTGCATGTCAATTAACTGATGCTCTCATAAATCATTGCGTCTTTAAATCACTCTAAATAATTAATTGCAAAAATCATTTTAGTCATGAATTTTTGGAATCTCTCTTTTGAATCCCGTGTGGTATATCTATGTGATGATTAATGAAAAAATATTTATAGATTTTAATTGCACTAATTAATATGTGTAGAAAGAATACATATCTTTTTCAGATGATGTAACCAAATATTAAATAAAAATGGACTCACACAAAGATATTATTGAACACCAAAATCTACCTTGACCGAACATGGATTTCTTAACTCATTTATGTTGAATATATTTCCCAATCCATTTTCACTTAACAAATCTTTTTAATAATTTTCAATGAATGATAATATTGAACACCAAAATCCTTGACCGAATATGGATTTCTTAACTCATTTATGTTGAATATATTTTTCAATCCATTTTCACTTAACAAATCTTTTTAACAATAATTTTCAATGAATGACACGAAATTTATATTTGATAATTATAAATAAATAAAGTATAATCATCGTAAAATTCAAATCGAGGGATGAGAAATATAAATTTTATATTTTTCGCTAAACGAAATATATAAATCTATTTTTCGAATAATTTCAGATTTGTCATGCTGGTGATTTCAGCTTTTGACAGATTGGACAGATTGAATAGATTTTGATGACTCTGAAGAGAGTTGGAAAAAACCCGTTTTAAAAAATCTCAACTATTGGGTTTTACGGGGAGTTTTATTAGGTTTTTTGGAAGAAATTTTTAAATTTTTTGGGATTTTTTTTTTAATAAAATTGATTATTTGTTATTTTTTTCACGTAATATTTAATTTACGCATTTATCATTTTTTAATTACATATTCATATTTTTTCATTCATCATTATTTAATTACATATTCAGATAAAATTAATTATAAAAAAATTTTGTAAAAATATTATAACAGTAATTTGTAAGAAGTTTTTGTTTTTGAAGAGGGCTCAATCATATAGTTAAAACATGTATAACATTATTAATTTTTATATTATCAACGATTGAAATATAATGTACTTTACGCATCAAGATCCACGGTTGATTCTTATACACCTTTATTTATCTAATTTATTATAAAAATATTATAATGATGAATTTTTAAATATAAAAAAAATTATTTCTGTAGAAAATAAAGAAAGAAATAATGACATTACATATATAAAATTACATACATAATACTACATATTATATAAAATAATAAAAAGCATTCGAGTAGAATAAAAAAATCAGTCCAAAAGTGGTGTATATTACATATTTTATAGATATTTAACTGTAATTAGATTTAATTTCAAGCAAATTTTCATGGAAAGGAAACTTATAAAACCAAGTATGCATTAAAATAATATATATTTTTAAATTATATTACAGTTTTAATTATTACCAAATATTATACACACACACACACACACACACACACACACACACACACACACACACACAGAGGAGAGGGTAAAAAATCCTAGACTCCTTAAATATTTAAAAAAGTGAGCATTTTGAGAAAAATGTTTCAAACAAAAGTTAGGTTTAAAAAGATCTATGATCTCACATCCATTTTGATCTTAAGTGGTGTTGCCAAGATCAAACAGATATGATGAGTAGATCTTTTTAAACCCTACAACTTTTATTTTAAATATTTTTCTTAAAAATGGTTACTTTTAAAAATATTTAAGAGGTTCAGGACTTTTTGTACATCCTGTACATATTAAAATTGATATAATATGTTAAAAAATTATATCACTCTATTTAATTTAGCATACCTATATTCATTAAATATTTATAAATACGTTCCATTTATGTGTTACCGATTAAAAAATTTATTTTTTTTATACAAAATATCCTAATAAAATCCTAATAAAAATCCTAATAAATCCTAATAAATCCTAATAAAATCCCAAAAAACCCACAAATTTCGGATTTTTTTAAGTGGGTAAAACCCAAAACCCAGGGGATTTTTTGAGATGGGCCAACCCTGCGATAGTGTTAATAATAGCCTCATTTATACACAAATTTACGTATCGTTAATGTAAGAGTTAATACTAAATTTGTAATCAAATTGGCGGAAGAGCAAATGAGATCTTTTTGTCGATCGGCGATCACTTTTGTAATAGATTTAATTCGTCTTAACACGAACATTGTGACAGTAGGTTATAAAAAAATTTGGATCGATTGTGCCGGATGTTTCTTTCTTATTTATAAATTAGTCTCTCTCTCCTTTCTCTCTCTCTCTCTCTCTCTCTCTCTCTCTCTCTCTCTCTTCCCTCCCTCCCTGCCTCCCTGCCTCCCCCCTCTCTATTTTTCTCTCTCTTTCTTTCTGAACGGCTCGTATTCGAGGGGTGTAGCCGCGAGAACGTCATGGACATTTTAATGGGTAACGGCGGTGGCCTCTAATTAGAACGTTTCGACCGTAACCGCGCCATTACAGGGGAAAACGCAGACTCGTCAGATCGATGAGGAATATTTATCGCGGTGTAACAATTACGGAAGCCCCGGCATAGCGCGAATAGTAATAGGCGGCCGGCCCCGGAGGCCGCTCTCTCGCCCAGCGAACGACTGTAATTAGGGCTTTTATTGTCTGTACATAAGGAAGCTTTATGAAAACATTAAGGATATAATTCAAGGCCGGGGAGAGGCGCAACGCTAGCACACTCCGCCGTGAATTGCAGCCTGAGCCTTAATGCAGGAGACCGCGTTGCTGGCGCGCTACGTCATTTCCGTTTTGCGTACGCATACACACACACACACACACACACACACACACACACACATACACACGCGCGCGCGTAAGCCCTCTTGTGTGCGACGGAGACTGCCTACCTGTTCCTCTCCGTGTACGAACAGTGTAATTTGATTTCTGGATTTTTCTACACCCTGTGTGATTAAGTTATTTTCGAAAAGAGATAGCGCGCCGAAGGCGAATGGTGGTAGTACATAACATCTTCCGCGCCTTGGATTTACATCCTTTACCCTTCGCTTGTCTGATACTTTCGAAATTTTAATTTTACTATTCTGAAACAAGCGCATAATTAGTTCCTCGTTACAATTATATCGGAGAATATGTATTCGTGCATCAATATACAGAGCATAACTTTCAAGTAAACTGTGGTATTATAATATATGTGTACATTATAATTTAGTAATTTTTTAATACTTTAGTACACATGATAATTTTCTGATCCTTTACTATACACTGAATATATATTATTCACTATTTACTATGAATCGTTTGAGTTCCAAGTTAATTTTCATCAATTTTACAAGCTTGTATCAAAATTATTAAATATGATTTTTACATATTTTAGAAAGGATTTGTAGAAAGAATGATTTTGCTAAAAGATCTAAAATTTTGCTAGATTAGGTAACTTACAAATCTGAAAATAATTTTTGTTCGACTATCAAAATAGTTATGTTGGAAATTAAAAATGATGAGCAATGCTGCAAAAAAATTTTGATATTTTATAAGCAATCAATTTGAGTTTTCAATAAAATTTTTTCAGCTCTGTACCCAGCAAAATTTTAGATCATAAAAAAAATTGTACATAACTTGGTACTCTTAATATTTCAAAGAAATGCAAGATATAAATGATCTAATTGTATGTATTATTAAAATAAAAGTTAATACATCTAAATTACGCGAGGCTGTAGATTGGTACGCGGAGTCTTGACACTTTCGTACATTTAAGATTTCCAAGCTGCGCTCACGTAATCGCGATCGAGATCCATGTTTGGGATCCGCCTAAATCACCGGCTCCGCCCTATCCTCATCTACACGATCCTGCTATCCGCGAGATCTCGGATCACGATCGATCCAGGCGAATCGATACACGAGGCAAGTACTCGGGCAAGTATACTCGCAGAACTCGACTAATAGAGTTCGGGCCCTTGACAGCGATATTTCACGAGAATGAGAAGAGAAATGGCCGCGGACGGACGCGCCGGTGTGTGGTCCAGCACGTCCGTAGAGTGGACGGCGATTAGCCCCAGGCCTCCTAATCCCTCCCTCATTCCCCCGACGCTGGTTTCACCCTCCGGGGCTAGGCTCCTTCCTCTTATAAGCAGCCTCTTCCTCTTTCCCGCTCGAAGCTTACTCTCATGCATCCACGTATCATCGCTTGCGTGTATAAGCGTGTATACCTTGTCTATGTGTGCGTTTTGTGATACGAGAATGTGTATATGTACGCTCGTGCGCCTCCTCGGGTGTCGTGTTACGTGCTAAGCGGTACGGCCGAATGTAACCGAGACGCGGACTGCACACCGGACCCATTGTTCCCAGGGCCTCCCTACGTCCCACCGTCTGCTCCCGCAGTCACCGCGTTCCCTTGTTCACCCCCGCTCATAGCACTCTTCGGACTGACTCGAGAATGGATCTTTTTGGTTGATTTGCCCTTCGCCATCTCACTTCCTCAGATCTTCACGTCTCTTGATTCCATCGGGTATCAATAATGTACGGGATATAGAATATTGCAGATACCGGATGTTACCACTGCATTTTGCAAGGAATACATGGCGATCTTAACATTTCAATAGAGGCGAAATCGTTTTGACATTAAAAATAATTCTTTTTATTGATATATTTACTCAAAAATATCGTAAATGAAGAATTTATTGATATACCAATATATATCGATATATATTCTTTATAAGAAATATTTCAGTATTCAATGTTATACATTTTCATCTCAATACTACTAATGAACTAACTATCGGTTTTTTGTAATAACGAAAAATAAAAACGCTTTTGCATGATATAACTTTGGATAGCTTTGTATAATTATTCATTCCAAAAGTATGCTATGGTTTATAATATTTCAGCCGTCATATTTAATATTCTCAGAAAATTCTCTAAAATTATTTCAAATATCCTAACTTCGCCCATACATCTAAATAACATATATGTATTTATATTAGAGTTCTATACATAAATAATATATATGTATAGAACTCTAATATATAAAGATATAGAATAATTAAAAATCTTGCTAGAATCGTTGCGATTGAGTCCCTTTTGGCAGACCTCATTTCTCGTAACTCTCTTATTTTTCATGGACCGGGTCTCGCACAGTCACGGTGGTTTTGTCTTGCCCTCGCACCATAGTTTTACGACCTTACGAGTCGGGATTCTCGTCGTCGACGTGCCGGCTCGCAACTACTGAACGAACCCTTCTCTCCTTGACTGAGTCTGCCCTGGTGACCTCCGAGGTAACTAGACCCGCGAGAGTCAGTCCCCTCCCCTTCCTCCCACCGTTCCAGTCCATGGAGACAGAATCATTACGGGTGCCGTTCGGGATTGAATTGTATAGTCCTGACGACGTCGGTCGCGAGAGATGATGAAGTGCTTCGCGCCGAATATTCTTTGAATGAATGACGATTATTCGACATAACAAACAATTTTCTACTCGAGAAACATTAATCTCTCTTTTATTTTCTTTTTAATAACTTTCTATGAGATAATAATTTTTTATCATAATAATCTTGTTGAGATTAATCTTGTCTCTGTCATATTTCTCTTTTTAATACATTTTTCTCTCTTTAATTGTATTCACGATCTATGTAGATTTTATTATGTTAGACTATTTCTCACAATAATTAATTTACGATTATTTTATTATTTTATGACTATTTTATAACGATTAAACTTATGTATATATATAAGTGTATTTATATCATATATGAGATTTATATAATTCACACTCTCGTATATTATTTATATCATATATGAGAGTGTGGATTGAAGATATGACCTAAAGTTCTAAGGACAGGAACAAATATGTTTCGGAACCTTTTTATTATGCACGCCCCTAAATTATTTCATGCACGAAATGCTGAGTTATCGAACGCCAGTTATGAATAAAGGCGTCTTCGAATATCTCGACGAACGCTGGTTCGCGGAACTGGATGATCGATAAGAGGTATTATTCGTGGGCGGCCCATGCTCAAATTATCCGACAGGATACTAGTATCAAGTTGTCTCTCAACCACTTGACTTTCAAGAAGCGCGAAGAATCAGCAGCCATCCATCGACGCTGCCTTCCTCAAGATGTGAGATCAAGTAGACATCAAAACTTTTAGCAAATCATTTAATCTGGAAAGATGTTAGAAATACGCAGAATGTTTTTAGATAAAATATTGATTAAATTTTAGACTGATAAATTGACTAATTCCACATCATTAGATATTCATTGAAATTTTTTTTCTCATTCTTTTATATTCTTTCTAAAATTATCAAGATGTTATTACATTACAATCTGACGCTAGTTATTCGTGTAATAATTTTAATTTAAGATGGATAAATTAAACATTTCAATTCACATTTAGGTCATCTTCAGTACAAATAAAAAAAATTACAAAAATATATATAATTATAGAAATAACGCCATATAATTACGTAAAATCCATATCTTGTACATTAAGATGTTCTATAGCATTATAGATATCTTTGATTTCATAAACGTTGTGATGTCTCGAATTATGAATAAGTTTTTAAATATAAACAATTATAATACAATTATAAGTATTAAACGAGAATAAATCAATTAAGAGAAATAAATTTATTTTCGATCAAAACAAATTTTACAATTAGTGATTAAGCACTAAGATCTGTTTTGATCGAAAATAGATTTATTTCCCTTAATTGGTTTTTAAATATGTTAAGAATTTTTTTAGTTTAAGAAATTTAATGAAGATTGGGGATGGATAATCAAAAATTAAAATAGTGATAAATATTTAAAGCAATTAAAACAATATATCTATAAGAGTGTCATTGATGGGCACATTAGATCTGTGACAAAAATATAGAAAATTGTTTTTTTTTGAAGTCCTACGGATTTATATAAGCCAGAAAGAAGCATCATTTCAATCAGTTAAGAAATCAAATGAGTGTAAAAGTAACGAAGCGGATTATTGATTTGAAATTTGCTAATCGAACAAAATGAAGTCTATCTAGCGTCAAACCGATTCGACTCGTTCGCTTTAAATGGCAGAAAACGACTGGGACTTCTTCAGGTTACGCTAAGTCAAGAATCCATCAAGCATTCGCTCCTATGGTCTTTGGCTTTGCGCAATCGGTCTTACCTCGCCGGGTTTGAAATCAAAAGCAATTACGAAGCGCCGCCTCGCGCCTCGGATTCGCGATATCGTAATGAAGTCTTAATAATTGAGATAGACCGGCCGATAATCGGCGTGTCCCTACACGCCGCTCCCGCGCGTAATCACGAAAGTAGGAAGTGACTCGCCGTGATTCCGTGCGCAATGAGACTTGGTCGTTAATTATCGTCGACGTAAAGGGAGAGAGAAAGAGAAAGAGAGAAGAGAAAAGAGGAAGAAAGAGATACAAAATGACCCTCTCACCATTCGCGACGCGTTTTCATCCATGATCAGCCAATAATCCGCTCGTTAGCGTTTCTGCCGCGATAGTAACGAAGCAATGAAGGCGCGTCCGCGCACAATCGCGCGTAATTAACCCTAATTAAGCCCGTACCTAACGCACGAAATCATCCATCACATTTGTTGCTTTGGGGGAGAAAGAGATTCTCGCGATCGTCGTTGCCCTCCTCTCTCACTCCTACCTCATCTTGTGCATCTCTCTATGAGAGGAAAGCTCACCTTAATTACCCATTCTTTCTCTGTCTTGTCTCTCTGTCGACTCTGTGTCCGTGAAGGAATCTCATTGATTTACTCCCTTTTAAGTGCTATTAATGCCGATAACGTCGATCGATTAATCAGCCGACCGGGGAGAGCCGCCTCTCTCGCCTTAAGAACGGATGATTTTATCTCGCTCTGTCTCGCGTTCCCGCGGCTTCAGACGATTTATTTGCTCGCCCGGCGCGATCTTTGCCGTTTCGGTCGATTCGCCGTGTGCAGGATCGCGACCTCTCGGTCATACGATTGCGCGGCCGCTCGATCGGTTTCTCATCTAATCCCGGTGCCCAGCGAGCGCCGATTCCCAGACGACTTGTGTGCTAAATTTTATAAATGAAGTCTTTTATCTGCTATTCGATTATTCCGTTAATATTATTAATAACAAGCGATGAGGATTTCTCTCTTACTTAATATCTTCGGCAAAAATAATTTGGATATTGCATGCAGAAATACTGCGATTTGTAATATATATTTCAAAAAGAGATAATAATATTTGAGAGTCTGTCTTTCTATCCTATGTCTATTGAGGGGGCTTCCTACGTATAATAAGCTATTAATAATTAGAAGTCAGAATTGTAAGCCATAAGTTATAAGGCAATAAATTAATCAGTGACCGAGTGGAGAAACAATTCTGTTTCTTATAATTTGAAACTTAGATTATGTTATGACTAATCAGTCACATCTTCTAATCAGTATCTTGTTGTTTGCCTTGAAAACTGCCATCCTTCTGATTGATTGAAATATTATGATACAATCGATACGATCTAATACAACTTGTTCTTATATACAAGAATATTTAAGCTAAAATAATTTAAGGAAATTTCTACTTGCGATGCAAAATTGAGAAGAAAAGAATTAAGCGATCTATCCTAGGCATCAAACGATCCATCTATTCTACGCTAACGATATCCTCTGTCTCTTATTATTTCAGAGATCCTATGGAAATTATGGAACAGCAACTGATGAGATGCGGCGTACCCCCGGTAAGAATCTACGAACACCTTGCTATGTCGTCACAGGCCGTGGTGGCTGCAACGTTGGGTGCTCAGCAGCAACAGCCGCAGCAGCAACATCATCAGCCATCCGCGCAACAGCAACAACAGCATGAGAGTAGCGGACACGCGTTATCATCCTGGCTGGCGCCAGTATCAACACCGCTCTTATACGGTAGGGGTGCAGCCAGTTCTCCATCACTCTACTCCAACGCAGCTATTACTGCCACCCCCGGTTTCCCATATCCGCCACTGGCGTGGCCCTGGCAACCACCCTCCGTCGCGATGATCTCGCGACGGTCCTCACCCCCCACCAACCTGAGGTACGTGCCCTATCCAACACCGGCCAGCTCACCCCCGCCGCTACGGACACGCCCGCCCTCCCCTAATTAGCGATCCCCACTGGCGCTGGCGACTCGACGACTGCGGCATCATCCCTCTTCCCTCTGTCTGTGATTATGGAACATTGACATCGGAATTGAAATCGAAATTGTCCTGACACGTTTTTATTTCGTCAGGAGCGCAATAGCGCGTGTACATATACGCGTTGTATCATTGTCGATAGATTACGGATGGCAATATAGAGTAAGTGACATCTCATTGCACTATTATTACAGTGATAAACAAATATGGGATGAAAGTGATTATTAACCGTAAATTAGAATAATATTGAATTGTGCAATTGGAGCAAAGAAACTGCATGTAGCTTTATTGTATACGATTATATGTTCTTTCGAGCCTTTATTATATTTTTTAAGTTGGAAAATTAAGCTTATTTGCCATCTTAAAGAATTATTTTTCTAATATTACCTGTATTATATAATATTATGAGGCCCAATTGTTTGACTTTAAACGAGACTTAAATACTTTTTTTCTTTCTTTCTCTCTCTCTCTCTTTTTCTCTCTTTTTAAAATCGAAAGAGAAAGAAAGAGAGAGAGAGATAAAAGGGAAGAGTTTTAAGCCTCGCTTAAACTTAAAGTAACATTGGTGCAATGGCCTCAAAAGACATAAATTTTATTAATTTAACTAAATAGTTTAAAAACAATAATATACATCAGAGGCGAAACTATTATAACTAAACTAATAATTCAATTTTAATCTTTCAGAGTTCTGTTAATTATTATATTACGTAATTATTATATGTTGAAAAAGGTAATTTATGTTGAATATTTGTACTTATTTCTGAAACATGATGTTTGACATAAATACTTTTTTGCTCATTAATAATTTTTAGAATTATTATCATGTTACAGATTATAATTTTATTATATTGTTTATTAGTAATATATTAATAGTTTCGTTAAAGGAATTAAATATTATTAAAGAAATTAATATTATTACATTTTTAGGTCAAAACTTTTTTTAAAGAAGAATTAAGAATATTAATCGAATTTATGATTTTTCCTTAATTCCTCATATTGTTTGTGATGTCACTTACAGTTCTATATCACGTATATACAAGGAAGGAATCGAAAATGAGTCGCAGTATGTGACTGCGAGCTTAAGCGTGTGTGGTGTTCTTAACATTCGTGTTTTTCCTTAGCACACAGGTGCAACCAAAGAAGAATGTCTCTAGCGTCAGTGTGTAATTAATCACAGATTAACACTTGAGTATTAAGATGTGTATGTGCCCGCGCGCGCGCGCGCGCGCGCGCGTGTGTGTGTGTGTGTGTGTGTGTGTGTGTGTGTGTGCGCGTGGGTGTATGTAACGCATAGATATTTATATGATATAATATATAAATGTAATTCTATGTATACATGTCGTTCTATTAATGTGCACGGGGCGAACATATCGATGGCAGCTGTTAGACATGAAAGGAGCAATGGTAACCCAATCCCAATGAGTTAAATAACATTTTATTATTTTCTACTTCCATTACTGTGTGTCAAAGTGTAAATTAATTTATTTTAATGATTAGTTTCAAAGTTAAATGTCGTTCATATTAACGTACACATTTAGTAAATAATAATAATTTTGATATAATAATTTTGACTCAAATTTAATACATTTTTTTAAATTAAATTGTTTAACTTCATTATTTTAACAAATCAACGATATAATAAATAACGATAGGAGTGACGATTTATAGAAATGTTTAAAAATACTCAAATTGAGTATAATTTGATATAATGAATTTAATGGTGTAAAGTTTCGTATCAACAACATGGATTATTCAAAAATATTCAAATACATGCAATGGAATCAAGCATTCCGAGAAATTACAGAACTGGATATACGTGAATTTATGTGCATAATCGTTCATGTCAAAATTTTAAATAACTTGATATTAGAATGAGTCTGATTGGAATGAGTCCAATAAGGAATGGAATCATACATTGAGATATCCAAAGATATATAGGGAGATGTACGGGATTTAAGCATTTGGATTCTCGAGAACCGAATTTATTCGCAAGAATCGCAAGCAATTCAGCGTTATAATAAATTTCGATGATTCGGTATATGTGTGAATAATTTAGCAGAAGAGATCTTATTCTTGTAAAATATCGTGTACAAAAATACTGTATACATTACGTATTATAGATTTTTATATGCAATATAGATTCAAGAATACAGACTCAGAATTTGCCTCGCCTCGTGTTCGCGTAATATCTCATCATTGTAAAGATTTGCGAGTATCACAGAGGATTGCGAAATATGCGAATCTTCATATTCTGGTTTTCGATCTCGACTTGTAAATATTCTACACTCATTAGAACGGACAAGTATCTGTGTAATGTGACAATTGCGTATGTATGTATGTATGTATGTATGTATGTATGTATGTATGTATGTATGTATGTATGTATGTATGTATGTATGTATGTATGTATGTATGTATGTATGTATGTATGTATGTATGTATGTATGTATGTATGTATGTATGTATGTATGTATGTATGTAATGCTAACAAGTAAATGCAAGGAAGTGTGAAATCGTGAGAATACGATTCGACATAACTGTATTATATACCGTGATAGTATTAACGCACATCTTGTCAAGACGGTGCAGATTTGTACATAAAGAAACATCTTATGATAGCGAGTAGTACAGCTCCGTATTTCCTCGATGTAGCACGACGAAAATAAATGAATTTTCATTAATCGGCTCTAATCATTCAATCGCCTGTATTTTTTGCGTTTTTTTAAAGATTTATCCAAGCCAATAATTGCTTCGGTGAGGATGAACTTTTATCGATCTTTTTATTATTTATATTTTTTGTAGTTTTTCGTTTATAAATAAATTATTTATCATTATTGAAAAACGTTTAATTGAGTTTACACGTTTCCTTTTGACTTAAACCTTAATAAACATTATCCTTAAAAAAATCGAAGAATTCCTATTACATTATATTATAATAAAAATAAATTTCTATTATAATATTAGAAGAAATTACCAATACTGTTACAGACACTCCTTATTTTTCGGAAATTAATTTGCACTTTAGATTAAAATATACTTTTTAGATAATTAAAGAAGTAAGAGTTCATAATTCATATATTTGTGGTTTATTTCTGTACAAAATCAACTAAAAACGAAAATCTAAAATCTAAAAATGCGAAAATAAAATTCTTTTCTCTTGCAAATTGCACATAATAAATAATAATGGCAATATTATTGATAATATTACATCGTTTTACATGTTTGTAGTTTCTTAAATCAATTTTATTTATATTTTTTCTTATTTATTTTCTTATAACATAAAATCGAGATGTAACGTAAACCAATATACTTGTCTGTAAAACAGATCATGAACTAACTTAATTTTTATAGTGTTGCGTTATACTGTCAAATAGTCAACTAAAGGCAACCATGTATTTATGAGAAAATCCTCAAGAAAAGAAATTCTCGTTACATGTTTATGTCTTGCAGAACATAAAGTAATGCATACTTTATGTTTATATGCAATAAATGAATAGAAAACGTTTTATAGTAACATTTAATGTTTAACGTTTAACGAGATTTTTTTTATGTTTTAACATTTACACAGTTTTTTTAGTTTTTATTTATATTTCTAAAGTTTTATTTTTAACCTTTGTTTAGGAAATACTGTCCAAAAACAAAGTTATGTCAGTATATCAGTGACTTTCTTCTATAATAAAATTTGTTAAAATTAATTACTAATTAATTATTATGTATCAATTTGATGTAAGATATTTAATGAACAAAACACTTTTTATTATATTCTGTACATCATATAAGAAAAATTAATAGTAGCAGGATTATCTTTTTTTGATTCTCTTTGATTTGACTTTGATTCAAATTCTCACATCGCAAGAGTAACACATGTAATCGGTTTTATTATATCTGTTTTTTCATATCATATCGATCAAAGATTCGAATTTTGTACATTTTGCATTTATTTCGCGGACGATTCAAGAACCGCGCGTTTCTCCCGTATTCTTACTCCTCTCAATGTATGTTCTCATCGCGCCACCCAAGCTTCATCGCACTTTCAACTGCCGTGTAATTCTGTTATACCTATCTGAAATTAAATAAATTCATTTCACGGCCTGTCAGCGAGCAATTATTCTCAGATGCGGCCGCTTTAAGGGCTCGATTCGTTCCATGACTAACACCTTTTCTCACTCTTATTCCCTCTCTCTTTTTCTTGTTCTTTCTTTCTGTCACTCGAACCTTTAGTTCAGCGTCGGGAGCATGTCGCTATCGCCGTATCGTATTGTATAGTCCTCGTCATTGCGACGGTCGCTTCACATCGCATCGTTGGGCGCGTCGAGTAGCTGCACTATTTCGCGCGATGGAGCGCAGACATGAAATGCCCTTTAACCCTCGTTTAAACGCGAAGCGAAATATGAAGCGTTGAATCAGATGCCAATAATGAAAATACACATTGTTTTATAATATAAGTATATGATGATACTTTTAGTAGGTAACTTAATTAGAAAAAGGAAATAACGATCAAGTTAATTGACATAAAATGTATTACCTATAATTTTCCACTCCGTGTCAGCATATATTTTATTGCATAAGCGAATTATATAGAATATTTGAAATATTAAAAATATCCAACTTTAATAGTTGGAAACTACAATAAAATTATCACTAAAAAGTCGCATCTACGAGGACAACGATCTCGATATATCTTTTTGGAACTTGAAAAACAGGCAAATCTAAAATTCTCATCAACTTCACGGAGATAGCTTAATAATATCTTTTTTTTTATTCGGAAAAACAAGGAAACCAAGATTAAACATCTAAATTGCACGTAGGGCGTTCACCAATTACTCCGAAGACATTCAACGAGTATTCGAGAGAATCTTTTAAGGACCCGTTGAGTCAGCGATGGGGAGGACGCGGCGGCTAGATAGAAGGCATCCAAGAAACGCGAAAGGAGCAGAAGACAGCGGAGAAGAAGAAGAAGAAGAAGAAGACAACGGAGGTTTTGCCGGGGCGCGAAAGTGATCGTGTGTTACGTCGTGATGGGTGGAGCGAGGTGAGAGAAACAGAGAGGCGGCTCCCGAGCTTGTAATTATGTTGATACGAATGATCTGCGGCTCGCCGCAGACCGGCGAAGAGCAACAGGAGAAGAGGTGGAGAAGAAAGAAAAGGAGAAGAGAGGGTGAAGCCTCTAGCAACTTGCTTACCGGCTGCTCTGTGTACCTCCTTTCTTCTTTCTTTTTCTCCCTCTCTCTCATTGGTACTTTCTTCCCCTTATTTTCTCCTCACCTTCTCCTTTCTTTGACACTGTATATAACGTTCCCTCTGTGCATCTACCCGCACGTATTGCTCATCCTCGCGATGTGAGAGAGAGAGAGAGAGAGAGAGAGAGAGAGAGAGAGAGAGAGAGAGAGAGAGAGAGAGAGCGAGAGCGAGAGAGAGAGACTTTAGGACCGTGGCGAAACCAGTTTAAGTGGTTAAGTGTAGATGTAATTGATTTCCATTTTACGAGGCTCTCTCGGGGAAGACGCTCCTCCACCCGCTGCGCAGCATTCGCTCCCACCCCCGAGCAGTTGCAGCCTGTCCTGCATCCGCACTTCTCTCCCTCTCTCGCCCTCTTTCTCTTTTGCATCACATCTTCCGCCTCACACTCTATCTCTTCCTCTTGACAACTGTATTTTTATTATCCTCTTTCTTGCGCCAGCCGCACACGCGTGCACGCATACGCGCGCAACATCGAACGCATAAATACGCATTATAATGTATCGGCGGATGCCCCTCGACGAGAGAGCGGCCTTGCCGGGCATAATCGTTTTCTCACGCCTCGTTCCGCGATGATTTCGGCGGGAAGGATGGAGGTGAGGTATTAACCCTTGCCCACCTCGTCGTACTTCGCGCGGGAGAGACGCGTTTTCATCCTCCCGCGTTCCAAGTGCGGAAGGGTTAATTGTCGAGATTGCCGGTGATTAACCATGATAAAATCGCAATGAAGTCGATGCGGCACGAAGCCGACGACGAAATTAACAGTCATTTCCTATTCGCGCTGATAGAAAATTTTTAAATTCCGAATAATATATAAATTTTTTAATGTCAGAAGTTATATATTTTTGCATTTATAGCACTTATAGACCCAGTTCTACAAAATAAGATTATTTTTAATTTTAGTTCAATTCACTCTTTATTTGTTTCTAATTTAAAAAATCAGAAAAAATTATTGATTCTTACAATTAGAAAAAGATGAAGAGTAAATTAACTCAGATTAATAAAGTTGATCTACATTAGTGGAAATAAACATTAATCACTCACATTTCTTTAATTAATAAAATATAAAAAAATTTTTATTAAATATTAAGAAATTAAAAAAGAAACCCGACAAAGTTAGGATCATACCTTAACAGGAAATAATCGCGTACATGTTGTTGACGCGGGATAGATTAGAAGCTTCGGGATTGATCGATGAACATTGAAAGTGCTTAGGTTCGTAATGAAGGCTCGACCAAGCGGCATGCAATTACGAGCGCAGTGATAAAAGTTGGTAACGAATTAGCGGTTTGTAAAAATGACTTGCCGCTTCTGACAGCTCCAAGGCGGAGAAAGTACGATGGGGGCGAGTTCTTACGAGCTGCTCGTTTCGCGTCGCTACAAGTTGTTCTTTGGGGGCGAACGAATTTACGATCGATACCTTAATTGCAATCGAACGAGCTATTTCGAGGGCCGGCAAAGGTTAATGCACCATTAAGAAGCACGTTACGGAAGGCGGTGTCCATGCTCGTTGTCTTTGAATTTTTTTTCCTTCGAACGCCAATTTTTTTGAATTAAATTTTGATATGTGCAATTTTTGGTGATTTAACGAAAGTATGAAATGATTACAAATGCTCTTTATAGTTAGAAAGAGAGAAAAGAGTTAAATCGCATCCTCTAAGTAAACGTTTTTTTATTGACTTGTTCTTTTCTAAATTTCTTATAGTGCCCATTTTTTTCTCTTTTTCTCTTCACATTGAAGAGAAAGAAGAGAGAGAGAAAGAGAGAGAGAGAGAGAAATAGATGGTACAAAAAATTCAGCTGAAAAGAACTTTTTCAAGTACTATCCCATTTATCCACTCTAATTTCGGAAATATTTTGGGTTAACAAGCGAGTCATTTGTTTAACATAAAATAATTCTTGTTTGGCTTGCTATCTTGGCGTAAACTAGACAAGAAAAGCAGAAAATTCAAGGAAAGCGTCATAAGAAAATCATGCATTGTGCGTAGAAAGGAAGGAAGGCAGCAACAAGAGGATGGGAAGAAAGTTGCAGAAGAAGGAGAAATGACTGAGAAAGAGACTGAGAGATGAGAACGAGAGAAATAGAGAGAAGCACTCGGCGGAGAATATGTAAATTAGGAACTCCATGTGAATGCGGAGATTTATGGCAGCCCGCACATTTCTGGGCGCAATAAATATCAGTAAGTAGCGACGTGCGGGACCGCGTCCGGATCGGGTCCGCCTCTCTTTCTCTCTCTGTAATGTAGGTATACATACCACTAATACCACTGTACCGTTAATGCCGCCACCAACCGCGGTTCATCCGCATGATGCACAAGATCACCGAAGAAATTTCGAGAAAAATGATCACGGTCGATCACGAGATCGGTGAGGATTACTGACGACGAAGATAAAGAATTCGAGTTCTTATATTATATTTAGACTTTCTTCGAAGTCTGGAAACCTTTATGGATAAAAATGATCTTTCTACAATAAAATAATTCAAGATATAAAATAAATATAAACAATATTATACAATTTAATTTTAGACTTAAAGAAAGACAACGCACGATAAAATTTTAGTTCGAAAATTCGTCACTCCTAAATTCGTGAAGAAAGCTAACGATTTTATACAGAATTTCATCAATCAAAAATTTGACTGCCTAGATTTCGAATATCTAATTAAAAAATTTATATAAATAAAACATTCATACAAATAATCTTTGTAATGAACTTATAGTAATTAAGAAATAGATTCTTTAAATATTCTAGTTATCTCTAAACGTGACTTTGATAATAGTTTGCTCAATCTAAGAACTCTAGTTTCACATTGTCGTAATTACTGTTGGTGGAACAAACGCAAAGAATGAGACGAAAGCACGCAACAGAATCTGAGCGGAATGAAATACGAAAACGGAACGGTAGGACCTGAAGAAGAGAGCCGTCGAGAAGACTCCGTGGGTGGTGTGGTTGCCAAGAGAGATCTCCCTTTCCTTTTCTTTTCCTTCCTTTCGCATACATGCACGTACACGTGTATACACGCAAACGTCGCAGAGTCGGCGACGTTTCTCTTAACGCATCCTGCTACTTCGGTAGATGACGCCCTTGCATATCCTCGATATCCGTGTCACTCTTTTTGTTCGAATGCAACCGAATGCAGTTGCAAGAACCGTGTAACCAAAAATCATAGAACGAACACGTTGATATACGTATGTAATGCGAGTTTAGAGCGAAGAATGAAATTGCACAATTTTTGTGTATAACTCTATTAACTTTTTAATGATAAAGTAATAAATTAGCAAAAGTTTTTATATTATTATGTATTATGACATCATTCCTTAAACACTTTATCGCCTGTTCCATTCGTTAATTCTCGTAATAATTTACGTTGCAAATATATTATGAGAGAGTATTTCCTGTAATTTTCAGGCATATCGTATAAAATTTTCATTGCGGTACAAATTCAATATTATATATAATGATATATATTTATATATATATATATATATATACACGTATATATAA
>NW_017259375.1:950350-958386 GCF_001594045.1 Atta colombica
TAATAACATTTCAGGAAGACTTTATTACTTTTATATTATTATTATACGTTTTACGAGCCACGATACTGAATTTATTCTCATCGCCATCGTCAAGTGGTTACGACACGTTCTTTCGCGCTATAAAAGTAACCGTGAAACGCGATCAATTACATCTGGTCATGCTTTAACCACAGAAACTCATTGTCAACCACGATTACGCGAAACAGATTCACGATTTGGTTTGTCTGTGGGGGATTCCCCTAAAGAAATATTATTGATATTGAATTAATTACATTGAAAAAATGATTTCAATGCAATAAAAAATCAATGCTTTAAAGAAAATGATATTTTTAAATTTTATATAAAACAGTAGAAGAAAAAAGAGAGAACATGTGTGGCAAAAAGGAAGAATAACTCAGTAGAGTTTGGTAGTCAAGCGACAGATTATTAATTAGCTCGTTTAAGAGACTATACTGCTCGAACGGCAACTTTGGAGGACCGATGGAAGATGAAGAAGAGAGAATAACGAAAGCGACGATTAACCTCGTCGTCAGCTGGGTCGTTCTTCGCACCTGCTCATACGGAGAAGAATTAACTGTCCTCGAAGTCAACCGACTATGATAATCGGACGAGCTACGGCCTAACAGCGGTTTAGGCAAAGCGATTTCATAAGTAGACTTTTCGTCGTAGATCAAATAAAATTAATGTCGTCGAACAATGTTATTCATCACGAAAAATTAATTTTCAGGAAGAGCATTGTCTCATTACAATAATTTTTTTAATAGCTAAAACCAGATTAATGGGCAATATCTCAAAATCTTATCTTTATAGTACTTGAAAAATCGATGTGCGCTTGCATATATTACAAATGCATTTTAACAGATAACTAAAAAAAAGGCAAATCTATTCTGTAAAATTTTACAAAAAAGATATAATTGATTGAAAAATTTTTTTATATTAAGATTATGTATTATTCAAAGAGTTTTTTCTTGTATCCCGCTCATTTAATCTTAACTGTATTTCCCAACGCTCTGTATTTGTAATGAAGTTATATTTTTAAACTGACAATTATAATTTTTATATGAATGTAAAAAATGTATTGTTTGCGAATTTTAATGAAGATTTCTATTTTTGTATAGAGACACGAAGAATAATTGGATGTCTGTTCGCGCTAGTCACTGAAAGACAGAGTGCTAAGTAGATACACTAAAATATACGTTAATGGTCAATTACGGATACTCCATCTAGATTAACATTAGTTATATAGTTAGCGGTAAGAATGTCTCTCTTCAGCGGCCATCTGTCAGGATCAACGAGTCGTTGTTGCAAACCGTCGTAAATGCAGATTTTCTATGATGCAACTATGTGACAATAATGCGCTTAGCACGACTAGATTTATGGCCGCTTATGGGATTTAAACTCAACAGATCCAAGCGGTTACGAACGCGCTCTTCCGCTTGATACTTCTCCAGCAAATTCGCACATTTATGCTCGGTATGGATATGCATAATTGTGCATTTCGATAATAAATCATGATAATTGTTGTTCCTGATTTCACGATCGAGATAAATTAGAATCCAATTGGATTTAAAGAATGTGATATAAACAAATTTTTTTGCGTCACATCATAAATTTCAAGATTTATTTTAAATGACTATTTTTGTCAAATTCACTAGAAATGTAGAAACTTAAAAGAATTTAGAAGTGTAAAAAAATCTTCTAAGCGGCAGACTTTAAGACTTTTTTAAATTGTATCTTTAACGAATGTTAAGGTCAATGCATTTAATGATTAGAATAGAATTTCACTGTGAAAAAAAATTAGAGCAGTAGGAATAAAAAGTTAGAAATTAACAAAAAATAAAACGTAGTATTGCAAATATTATAAATGATGGTACAAAAAGTAGAACATTTTAAAAATTTCCGGAAGTTTTAATTTTACGTGGTATTTAGCTTAAAAAGAGAATTTCTTAAAAAGATTGCAAGATGTACATTCTTGCAAACCAATAATTTATCTCAAATAAACTGCATGATCTTAAAAAAATTTTTTGAATAAAAGGTGAAAAGAAAAGATACAAAGAACTAACTATGTGTTATAAAAAAAGTTTCTAGTTTCGAAATCGGAGCAGATGAGCTTAGAGGTGACAAGGGTGGTTAGAGGTTTATTATTTACAGCAGTTCGTGAGGCGTGTCACAATAGTATTGGGGTTTCCTCTTGAAAGTCCGACAATGTGCGCAGGATTTACGACTTTCAGCAGAATCGTCAATGGGCCCACACACCCCCGCCTACACATTCGCGTCATTTTACCGTTTTACTTCACAGTGTGAGAATGCGCACAAATATTTTCTACCATAAATTCTGCTTTTTATCTGCTCAGGTCTTATTTACAGTCACTCTGACCTAATCCGTTCCCACAAGCGGCGAAAACCCTAATCACATCATGAATATCTTCTCTACCTACTTTTACGCCACGATTCTCTATCTCAATCGCTAAGTTTTATATAAACTTTTGTTTCTCCGTTTCTCCTAATACTTTTTCCTTTCCGAAAATCGTGATTTGATAAGACTATAAACTTGTATACAACCGTTCTTTAGATAGATAAATAGATAGATAGATATCTACATAACATAACACTTTATCTACTTGTGCACTTTGGGATAACTTTCAAGCGTTAAAATTCTTTCAAGCGTTAAAATATTTATATTAACAAAATATATAATTATTAATTATAAAGACATTATATTAATAAAAGAATAATTACATAACAACAATAGAAAAAGATTGCTACGTAATATAAAAAATAAGAATATATAAATATATATATAAATAAGAACAAAAGTAATATTAATATAATGATAATAATTATAGATTTCAAAAAAATATTCAAATAGAATTGTTAATTAAGTTTAATTGATAATTAAATAAAATATTAAATTGCATAGAAATATAGCCTAAACAGAACAAGTCACGATAACATTAAAATAACGTCAAAATAACGTTATCATGACTTGTTGTTTACTTAGGATGTTAGTAAAATATTCTATAATTAATTTTGCAAATTACGAGAGTTATTTGAATTAAACAATGTCTATTCTATGCTTATAAAATAAGTTCGGATTAAGAATTCAGAATCATGAGACTAGTTTCGTAACGTAATAATTTACCTTTCTTCAAATTTATTCATTTATTAGTCAACCTAATCACCGTTTAGTACAATATATTTTTTCCCAATGTTCTTTTTTTTCATTGCGGTCATAAAGATACTTTTTGAGTTTTCCTCGATCCAATAGTCAACAGTCAAAAAGTTAGCCTTTTTTAATTATTTCGGAAATGAAAGTTGTACAAGAAATATGGAACAATCGTAAATTTTCATAATCATCATTTCTCGGTTTATAAGACCTTATTTTACCATTATTATTACCGTTATTATTAACGTTATTATCAAAATTTTATTATCAATCGTCACTTTGTATGATGCACAAGAAGAATTTATGACACGACTATCATGTAACGACATGAGAACAAACTAACAACTTGAACATATAGATTAGAAATTTAAGACAATCTGAATACCGGTTACAATGTGTTTCTAATCTCGTGTTTCTCATCTCTCGAAACGCTCGAGAATTTATTTATTAATCAACTCTACACTGAAAAAAAAATTTTTTGTATATGCAACTTTAATTGCATATACAATAAAATAATTATGACTAGAAGCTCCATTTATAGTTACTACTCTATGCTGTTAGTAATAATAATTATATTTATAATTATAAACTAAACATATATACGATTATTTCCGAAAACAATTATAATTTTATATCATACATTCGTTTTCATAATTTTAAAATACAGCCTCTTACTTAAAAAACAACTCAAAAAATTAGGTTTTCTCAGAAAAGAAAAAAGATTATTTTTCAACTTAAAAGTTACTGACTAACCAAATAATATATTCTTTGTGGTATATATAAGTATAATTATTATTACTAATAGTAGTAAGAATTATAGCAGTAATAACAATAAAAATAAAGAACTTACTCATAATATTGTATAACATAATTATATATTATAGTTACAAATATCTAACACTTTTTTGTCAATGGTATAATAAAATAAAATTGTAGAATTATAATTCTTTTATCAGAAATCCAAGCGAATAGCCAACTATTTGGTGCTCGATAAATTTGTCTTGCAACAGTATAGAGCTTAACAGGGTAATCACGACGGATATCTCTTTCGAAGATAATCAGTACTGTTCCCTCCACGAATAATCTAGCGAACGGCGATGCTTAACCACCGGCGATGGTGGTGGTCGAATAATTCGGGACGGTCGTTAGTATTTGCGATTAGCTCGCTCCGGCGAACCGGAAGGGGCGATTCTCTTCTCCGTGGGATTTCGCGCCTAATCTCGGTCGGATCGGCGAGGCAAAGGCTCATCGGTCCTCGGCCAGAATCGCGGAGGTTGCGCAACGTAATTTAGATCAATAATTTAGATTTGCATCCGCATGATCGATATCTTTTCGTGGCTCTCCATCGTGTGGCGTTCTCTTCCGTCATTTGATGGGAAAGATTTCGGAAAGATATCGCATAGATGCACAATGCACTCTTTCTTTAGAGCACGTTTTTCAAGTCTAATACTTAAATTTTGTAAAATATTTATGTTATTAAACTAACAAATTGAGCTTGTTGATAATATAACAAAATACCTTCAGAAGATCCCACAAAAAGAAAACCTTAGTTTTTCTCTGTTTTCTCCCATAAATTTTAAAGTCATTATCATAATATGTAATTGAGAGAAATATTTGATATGTGTAATCATTTATTTTATTGATATATGATTAACAAAAACATTCTTAACCTTTCAAAATTGTTCTAATTAAAATTGTTAGTCTAAAAAAATTTTGAATAAAACAATACAATTTTGATTATTCTAATTAAATTTTTATTAAAACACCATAATTTTGTAATGAAAAAGTAAAAAAATTTTTGTTAGTCATACATCAATAAAATAAATGGTGACACATATGTACCAAAACTTTCTCTCAATACAATAGAGAGAGAGAGAGAGAGAGAGAGAGAGAGAGAGAGAGAGAGAGAAATTTATCTAACAATAAGTTTCAAAGAAAACCTTCCACAGAGGAGACTGGGAGCACCAGAGGAAACCAGGGACTGATTGTCATACCCCACATAATAACCGAACTCAGTGGGGTTTCTCCTTCTTTTTTTATTTAAAGTGAAGTATAAGTTGAAATTATTTATGTACGACATATACATACGATCTTTCTTTTAGTTTTCTCTATAAAGTCCATTCTACAATTTCGTAAGCGTGCAATTGTAAAATAATATTAGGTGTACAACTTTGCTTCCGCCGTTTTTTTCCGAAATTCGAGGCTTTATTGTAAAAAACTGGTTATACATTTATGATTCAAAGTATTGTCCATCGCTGGCCACTACTTTCTCCCATCTTTCGGATAGCGTACGAAAAAACTGGTCACCTTTTGAGGCTATCCACGAATCGATCCAATTTTTTACTTCTTCATAAGACCGGAAGTGCTGGTCAGCCAGGCCGTGTGCCATTGATCGAAACAAGTGATAATCAGAGGGAGCAACGTCTGGAAAATACGGCGGGTGGGATAGGACTTCCCATTTCAACATTTCCAAGTATGTCTTGACCACTTTCGCAACATGGGGTCGAGCATTGTCATGCTGCAAAATCATTTTATCGTGTTTCTCGTTGCGGCCGTTTGTCTTTCAATGCTCAGCTCAAACGCATCAATTGCGTTCGATACCGATCGCCTGTGATTGTTTCAGTCGGTTTTTACAGTTCATAATACACTACGCCGAGCGTATATCTGGTCCCACCAAATACAGAATGACCTTGGATGTCAAAATCACCGTTCTTGAAGCGTTGAAATCACTCATGACACGTTCTTTCACTAATAGCGGCCTCACCATAAATATTTGAGAGCATTCGATGAGCCTCAGCCGCAGATTTCTTCATATTGAAGCAAAAAATTAAAACCTCCCGCAAATGACGAGAATTTGGCTCGTAAACTGACATTTTCAATCGAGAATAACTTTATGATGCAGACACAAATCGATTAATGTTTCTATGGGGTTATGTTGACAGATACTTATTGTATGCTCAAGTGTTTATTGTATGACCAAGTTTATCGTATGATCTATTTATTTCGACTACCATTTACCGCTAAAGCCATCTATAGGAAAACGGCGGAAGCAAAGTTGTACACCTAATACAAGAAGAATTCGACTGTAATTGATGAATCTTTACAACTATAACCACTTACAACTACGCTTACGCAATTGCAGAATAGGTTTTACAGATAAACGATATACTAGGTTTGTTCGTACCTCTAACATATTATTGCTCCTACCAAAGCTCCTATTCGTTCGACTGCATTGAAATGAGTAGGAGCTATAATAAGAACATGTTGGAGAATGTTAGAGCGCAAACAAACCTTCGGTTAACATGTGATAATTACTTCAATATGATTATTATACTAGTATATTAAGGTACAATATTATCATTTGAACTGAGTAAAAAAAGGAATTTTTTCTAGAAAAAATAAAGAGAAAGAATAAAAAAAGAGAAACTCATTGTTGTGATTTAGCGAGACTCTTCAAAGAATTGCTAGCATCATTAAGTCTCTTGATTTTCAAATGTGGTTTTCAGGAAAAAGTTACCTGCGATTCGACATGGGGCCTTGTAAATACTCTATCCTCTAAGATTCTTTCACAATCAATACGTGACAATAATACCCCCCTCTGATTAGTTCGTTACCTGAGGTTTAGAATTTTCGCACTATATGATCCACATATGCAAATTTTTTACCTTTTGCAATTAAATTTTTTAAATTAGTTTTTAAATTATTTTTCATTTATAACTGTTATAATATATTTATTAAAATTCTGTTGAAAATAAAAATAATATATTATTTTATTAAATTTTAACAAAATCTTAATAAAATCTAATTATTGTTATAATAGTTATAATTAAAAATATGTGAGAAAAAACTAATTTACTATCAATAATATGATCTTTTACCTAAGATGATAATAAGAAATGCTCTCAGCTACTGGAATTCCTCAGCTGAAATACAAATGTTGATTTGTGATGATTGATGTAGAAATGTAGAAGTGTCTCTTACAGTTTTAATCCAAAGGACACATTCCTTTTGATCATTCATAAATAATACCTGGCTGCAAATTTTTGCACCAGGTTTTTAATGTTTTATATTTTCTAAAAGTTAAAAATGAAATTAAAATAAAACCTATGTTTTTCAATATAAAATTTTCTAATCAATCGATTGGTAACATTGATGAATTTTCGAAAAACGAAACATTATTCATTCAAATCTGCGTTTAAACAAAACCAATTTTCTTGAATACCCTGCACAAGTTAGAAATTTTGCTGACACGCATTCGCACCCAAGTATTACTTACGGGTTAAATAAAATTTAATTATTTAATCTAATTACGTAATATTTTCTTTTTATGCTGCAGCTAATTTTTACATTGTATTATAAAAAATAAAGATATATTAAATTGCAAACACATATAGACATATACAAGATTCTGGAACGAAATTTTCAACAAGTTTAGCCCTTGGGTGTTCCTCACAGTGGGGTTTCTTGGGTGTCACGCGACACATGGAGAGCATCGCGGTCACATTTATCACATCGATTTTTCATAACGATACCTAAATTTCGACAATGTGCCGAAATCCCTGGTCTGCTCGAATTCAAACTTCCAAACCATTCTATCAAATAAAAGGGCGAAAATTTTCTATTCACTAACATTAACTCGACTTAAATGGACCAAGGAAAATTCTCCAAGGAGGCATCTCCTTGTTGTCATAGATAACAAAATTTCTATCTAAAAGTTTACACGCCGAAAATTATTTCTTCACGACTAACTACAAATGTCTCCACTTTCTGGAGCAACATAAGAAGCACTTTGTCTCCTTATAGTTGGACAAAAGAAATGTTATTTTTAACATAGATTCTTTTATAATTGATATATATATATATATATATA
>NW_017259375.1:958486-975353 GCF_001594045.1 Atta colombica
TCACTGTTATCATAAATTTTATTTAAATTTGGTTGGAATTGTTTGTCGGAATATGTTTGCATTTTTGAAACTTTTAATTAAATAATATCATATTTAACATGATATTATTTAATTAAATTAAATGTTAAATTAAAATAGAAAAGGATATAATTTAAGGCATCAGTAAACTAATTCATATTTAATAAAAATGAAATGAAAAAAATTGAAGTGATGATAGTAGACTGACTAAAAAAACTAGTATGTACAGCTCGGCTCGTAGCTCCTTCTTGTTTTATTATTATTATTATTTATTAATTTTTGTGCCTTTTTAATTTATTGTTTCATTAAAAAACTACTTGGATTTAAATCATTTTTCCGAATCGGAAATTCATCGCCATTCGAGAAATTTACGAATAAGGAATGTGCCGGAAGTCCGAAGAATCCTCAAGGAACTTCATTCTTTGATGACATGCTTCAAGATGCCAGTTATATAATACAACTAGGCAATATAGAATGCGTATGTGTGCACTAACACACTAACTTTGTGATTTTATCCTATCCAGAGAGAATAAATTCATAGTCTTTTGTATTCAGTCGGTATTGAGGGAAAAAGAATAACAAAGATTTTTCACAAATCTGTTAGAAACTCTTTCGCTCTTAACGGTTCACGGAAACAACGGTTTTGCCGAAATATTTAAAAATTTAGAAACACCAAAAAAAATTGTATTCCCAAAGTAAGAAAATATCTCTAGCTATTAGAAATTCCGCTGTGATGGCATCTCCCTTTGTTCCGGCAAAATGCCAAATTAGAACGCGCACAAGTACTCTACTTTCTCCTAATCTTTTTTTCCTTTTCTATTTTCATAAGAAATATCTGGTACTAATCTATCCTTCAAAAGAAATCCCTCTAAAGTTAAGAAAATCCTCTTTTAAAACAGATTATTATAGGAATAAGTGAGAAATTCTTAACTAATATAATTTTTTTCGGTATAAATAAAGATAAAATATATATATAGAGTTTTGTTGGATTAAAATATTACATAGGTACAACGGTTTATGATTAATAACAAATGCTCATTCTTTTTTCTTCTAATAATGCTTGAACATTTTCTATTATCTCTAAAGATGATTCAAAAGGAAGTTTAAAAAGAAATATTTAATCAATAGCCTATTCTTTATCAAAGAATTCTCTGAATCTAAGTTAAATGAAATTGAAAAAACTTTATTAATATTTGTTTTACTTTAACTTATTATAATAAATCATATGCGCCAGTTCAGAGAGTTCATCGATAACGGACAGATCTCATATGAATAAAGATCATTTTCATACAAAGTTAATTTGCATGATTACCTACTGTATATTCATTCTTATTAGTTCTCGTTTTTTTTAAATATATGTTAGAAAATTTTGGTTAGAAATTCGAATTGTCAGAAATTCTTAAAAATTCTTTACATCCGCGATCAATTTTTTAAGCAACTTATGTGAAACGTTCTATTATCTACAAGAAAGAATATTTTGAGAAAATAATAAATCAAATTATTCTATTAAAGTGTAGTTTTACTTTCAATCATCTTCGTAAAGTCACAAAAGAAATATAATACTGTTTTCTTTTCCCAGAAAACTATTTCAGTAAAAGTGTAAAAGATTTATTACATGATTAAACTATGACTAAAATAAGAAAGTTTAACGCCAATTTTTTCTTAAGAATAAGAAAAATGAGTGAAAAGAAAATAAATTATTTTCATGCGGGCACAAATGAAAATAATTTATTTTCCTTTCACAATGAAAAGCAATAGACACCGTAGAGACTTGAATCTATTAGGAATTGCATTTTAGTTGAAATCTTTCTAATTTTTGGTTTCTATTGCCTATGTGTTTCAATGTGTTTAAGGTTAAACAAATTGCATGCATATTGAAAAAAGTATGAAATGAAAAAATAAAAAGGCATTTATGTCTCCTGTGCGTATATTCCTGTAGATTTATAATAATTAATTCTTATCATCAATTCAAAATTGATTTTAAATCTTAAAAATAAATATAGAGCCGTTATTAAGTTACCTCTACATAATTCGCAAATCGCGAAACATATCGTAAATGTAGATGATTTGGGACAGTGTAGGTAACTTGGGACAGTATGTATTTTTGTTAAATTTAATCATGATATTATGCTGTTCCAAATCACCTACATTCATGATAGTTTGCAAATATAAGCGCAGAATGAAAATGTCACGCATATGCAAACCAATACACCACATACAATTGGAATTGAACTACAGCGTTAATATTTTAATTTAAGTCAAATTAGAGAAACTTACTATGTGTCTGATATTTTTTGTATTACGAAAATTTATAAAAAGAATAGCTCTCTGCTCTGCTTGCTAAATAAGCAAATGTAAAATTCATTGCCACTACTCTTTGCTATTCTATCAACGATCAATACAATCGCCGCAGCGCAGAGTTATTTGGACGTGACAGTTCAGTCAATATAAATCACTATTCGCAAAATGCAAATTCTGCATCTGCGTTTGCGATTTACGAATTATGTACAAGCAGCTTTAGAAATATGTTTATTAGAAATTGGTCACAAATTCAGTCGTCATTAAGTACAACATTAGGGCCATAACACATGAAAAATTTAAGTAGTAAAACATAAACAGTAAGTAAATTGATCAATCATACTACATACCATAACGTAAATCTCATAAACAGTAGCAAATCCAACATATTGATTTCCTTTTTGCTTACGTTTTCTGCTAAAGTTTTTTGTGTGCCACGATTCTTATATTTTATATTCTTATCATAGTAGTAAGATTTGTGCATATATGTGTGTGTAAGTATGAAAGAAAGAGTAATGCATTTAGATTTAGTTTATTTATATAATATATTATACTTTGTATATTGAATCTTAACATCTAAGATATTATATCAATTTCAGTGAAGAATTGAGAAATTCGCTGCGACTGTAATTTTAATACAATACTGTAAAACAAAGAAATGAGAAAGCGAGTGAGAAAGAGAGAAAAAGAAAAGTTTATTTTGCTTGGAAATAACGCGCGTGTTGCGAAATACCGCTGAGAATTCGAGATTACCTTGTCGTCCTTCGAAAGCCGTCCAATTTCGCGCAAGCAAGGATTCGAGAAAAGACGCGGGGGTGGAGGATCTCCCGACGTTCAAGAAATCGTCATAGGGGCGGATTGCAGAAACTCGACCTCTTATGCGTCTACAATACACGTAGTAAGAAAAGTAAAAAATTGACCAATCAAAATCGAATGTGAGAACAATCGACTGTGATTGATCAATTTCTTACTCTTACTTCTCTCCGTGTATTGTAGACAATGCAATATATCGACATTGCACCGTGGAATACAGCAATTGCAAATATGTTCGTCGCACTTTTATGCCGAAACGTCGCGCCATTATTTTCTAGACACACATACGTGTAGATATATCTCGGTTCTGTTTATTTAAATACGTAAAATTTCATTTTTCGTATGACACCGCAAGAGAACTACGCGCGAGTAATACATGACTTTCTAACTTCCGTCATGAATTTGAAATCCGGGTTATTCGCCATTTCGTCTCGGCGAAGCCAGCCAATTTCGCGAAACGGAACTTCGTGAAAGCATACGATCTTTGGCACAAAGCTAAGCGCGCATCTGTGATGTGGAGGGAACTGCGAATTTGATGGTGTGAAAACTTTGAGAAATCGATTTAGAGAAAGTCCATGACATTTAATTGGAATATCACTTTTCAGCAGCGATAAGCAATGATTATTCCTTTATTTTTTTTTGGAATATCTTTTTATATTAATGAAAAAAGACCAATAAGTTCCAATACTTTAAAGAAAAAATTTAAGTTTGCATTCTCTAAGGGTAAGTGATGCATATTTATTTACGCTTATTTTTAGATTAAATTTTAAATAAATTCGAGGTCTGTGCAGAGTTACACTTAAGTTAATTACACTTAAAAATTAAAGATGGAAATGTAACATTTTAACACTTAAATATAGTATTTTTAATCATTAGAAGGGTTATAGATCGATGTATATTAATATATACTGATATAAAATATATGTATGTATAAGTTTTTCAACTACAATACATTTTATTAGCAAAAAAAATGCTTTTTTTGTGACAAGCTGATTCTGTTCCTAAAGGATCAACAGTGTAGCTATCATTCGCTAATCAACTATCAGCAACGCACTGTTTTAAAGACCAACTATATCCCCTATGTACATCCATTAATAAATAATAAATTCAACAACATGACTTGCATAAAGTTTCGTAGTACCTATCCTAAGATGGTCCCACAAACCTTGGCGATGTTCATTTTATATCTCCTCACGGGGCGTTTTGAGGGAAAGTCCGCGCGCGAAATTATTTGCAAACTTCCGCGAGCGGCAAGCAGCCAGCAGATAAAGAACCCGCTTCCCCCCGCGGGAACCGTGTGATACGTCTGCAAATTATTCGAGGAGATGGTAGTAAAACGGAGGTTGGCGTTTACCAAGATGCGCGGCGAGGAGCTGTACCGAAGAAACAGCAGGAACGAAGGGGGGAAGGTGGAGGACAGAGCGGAGAGGCACAGGGGTGAAAGCAAGGAGGAGAGGAGGAGTGTTGCTGGCGTCGCTGCCTCGCGGTGGCGAGAACGCGCGCAAGAAGTGTAGTAATGTCCGCCGGCGGGCAGGCGGCAGACTATTACCACTGCATGAATATGAATGAGACGAGGAGGTGGAGATAGAGGGGAAGAAGGAGGATCGAGAACGGTGGCGAAGGAAGGACGTTGGCGGAGAAGGACGTTCGCATAAGAGTGCAGTCGGAGCCAACGGAGAACGTTGCTTAGTGACGGAGAGGACGAGAACCCGGGAAGGAGATTGCGACAGAGGGAAGGGAAGTGCGAGAGAGAGAGAGAAGCTATCGGTGTGGCGGAGAGCGAGAGGGTGGAAGAGAGCGCGAGAAGAGGCAGCGGAGAGAGCGCGAAAGGAGCGGCATTCAATTAGTCTCCTAGTAATTAGCCGGGAAATCTTCGGCTTTGTCGGCAAGATCCTCTTCTGACCAATACCCAAGACCCGCCCGGCCGGCCGGCAAGAACTGCTGCGCGCGCGCACGCATACATATACATTTATATATTTATATATACTTATACGTGCGTGTGCGTGCGAGTAATATACGTTCCTCCGTGTATGCAAGTCGCGATACATATATTCGCGCGTGTACGCATTTAGCGTGTGTACGTGTATATGCGCCGTAGGGTCCATTCGCTCACGAGGGCCCGCGAGAGGCGCGAGCGCGCTTTTTATGCGGAACTCTCGAACGGCTCCGCCATGGAATTAGTCCTGTACCCGTGTATTACGCTCGTAAATTGATTTCCGCGCAGCGAAAGGTGAGGAGGCGTCCCTTTAAGGCCCGCGCGCAATCCGGACCCCTTAAAGATACGGGCAGCCATCTTGTCACTGCGTGGAGACTTTATCGTGTTTATCGAGAGGAGAAATCCAATACTCTTTTAAATGACTACTAAAGTTCCTCAACTCATCACAGAAGCTCGTTCTCTAAAAATGATCATTTTTCAATTTTTCGTAAGAGTAAACTCCGACTCCTAGAACGTTATAACTCACGTACCGTGGCTCGCTTAATAGATGACTATATAAACCGGACATGTGTTTATATGCGAATACGAAACGTACGTTACGAAGGCCATTAATATCTGTACACGACTTCCATGTCTTCCTTGAAATCTTTCATGGAGACAAAGCAACCGTTCCAACCCCCTGACCGATTTTTCAAAGCGCCCCGTGGTTATTTCTTGAAACTCAAACCGTGGTAACTACAAAAGCCTGGACCAGTCTGGGCACACAGAGTGCATCTTCTATGAGGGTCGATCGCGGGATACTTTGTCAATGCGGGGAATAAAATAATCATTAATAGGGGGGCTGCAGATAGCCGAGCTAGGTCGGTCAGGGGTGGTCTACCCTCGGCCGTCCACGGGTGGCCTCTTCCGTGCCATGTATCACGACACGACGAGCCTAAATAGGTACACGCGGCTGGCCGCACACGCACCCACATGCATTCGCCTCTCTTTCTCCCAGTCTCTTTCCTACCCTTCCAAGTATGGGTTTACTATACATAGAGCTCTGCCGGACGAGCCCCGCGCTAACATAACTTCACCCCGCGGCGCACTAGTAAATCACCGTTAAGGGCTGCTAAATAGCAGCACGCTCTCGAAACCTAGGCGTATCCGCTATCCGCGCGCGTGCGTGTGTGTGGCCCCGCTCTGCCTCCTGGACAACTTGATGTCCGAGGCCTGGAATTGTGTCCGCACGTCTCGGGTAGCCATTCGACTAGCGCCAGGTCAAAAAGCACGCCTCATACGCATTTGGGGGGATGAAGTACTACTGCCGAGAAAAACGGCTGTTAGGCTCATCGAATGTTGGTCGGTCCGGCCGACTCGTTTCCTGCTCTAACCGTGAAACGAGAATTAAATCGCGGAGGAACCGCGTGGAATAAGACTTTCGGGCTTGACAATCTCGATTGACGACATGTTCGAGGGCCCCTTTCTTTGCTATACATAATGGGAAAACGATGGACGAGAAAAGACGTATTTTCAACATAAGGTAATTGAGCTTATTATGATCTAGTATTCAATATGGATACGTAAAAAAAAATTAAATCAAAATTATAAGTGTTATATTAAAAGTATTAATTATTTGGAATGGATTCCGATTGGAATTGTTCAATTATTCTAGATTTTTATTATGTTTTTTGAGGGGAAAATGTAGTAATTACGCGCGATCAGAATTTATCCCGAACAGTTTCATAATACCTATGTGTCTTGGTTTGTTTGTAGATAGTTACATAATTAAGTCTTCATTGTACTCATATAAATATTAAAAACATTTCATATTTTTAATTAATGTTCAGAAATGTTGAGCTCTGAAAAATTTTGCTTTTGTGACGAACCATATCATTATTTGCAAACAATTATACGCTAACTTTATCTTACGACGAAAAAAGATTAGCATTCTATATCAAAGCAGAAAAGAAGAGAATCATTATAGTATTTGAATAATTAGTTACAGAAATAACAGCACTAATAGTAGTAACAGCTCTGTCTGATAAAATATTATATCTATTTGGTTTTCTTATTAAATTAAGTCTATATCAATTTTTTTTTCAATTATGAATTGAAGAAAAAAGGAGGAAACTATTTTTAAAGGTAAAACGAGACGCCAAAGCTGTTTGTAAAGGTAAAACGAGAAGTCGAAGCTGTTCTCACAACCTCTGGATAATAAATGAACTTAACAAAATAACTAACGAACTGGTCGTCTCAGTAGGCCTTTCGCAGTACTGTATATACATCAGGAACGCATCTGGAAACACGCTCGATCGGCAAACAGGCTTCCCAGGGAAGCGGAACGGAATAGTCGAAATAGTTCGTCGAGAGAACGAGTCGGTCTGCGTTAACGACCGAAACGCGCTACAGATGCGTGGTAATTTACAATGATTATCGGCGGGACCTGATCCTGGGGGGTGGTCTTTCTCCCTGGCGAAGGGAAATGAGGGTGGGACGGCACGAGACGCGACGACCAGCGTTCCCATGGCTTTGGATTACGTCGCTTGAGCCGCGTCGAACCGAGTTTCCCGATTTGTGTGGAACCTGATACCCCTGCGAGAAGGGTCGTGAAATCAAGATATATGGCGCGGCAGAAACCGACCGGGTGGGCAAGCCACCCCCTGGACGCGTCGTACTCATCGACGTCGACGTCGATTCTCGTTTGCCATCCCTATATCAATTGAACGTCACTTTTTCCACCTTTCAACTATATTGGATTGGCTGCACCGTTAGCGCGATCGATAGTGTGATCGGACTCGCGCAATGCGATTATCAGGGCGAGTCCGATACGTTGTTGTTATTTTAATTCTATTTTCTATTTAATTATTAACAAATTTGTTGTACATATATTTTAATAAATTATAAATATTATAATTATTCAAGAAAGGAGAATCTATTTAATCCTCCATCGACAATGTTAGACTTTAAAGGCACTGATTTTTTTTTATTATTATAAATTTTGATAATTTGTAAATTTGTAAAAAATAAATAAAATAAATCCAACTTTTATAGTAAAAATCCGTAAAACAGAAAACGCAATGATTAAAAGCCGAACTTAATAATCGTGCTAAAATAATAACCAACGATTATTATTTAAACAGTATAAAAAAGTATAAAACGGTTAGAATATCTTGTCTAACAATTAAAATTCTTAACGCAAAATGTTTTCAATCTTTTAAGAGGTCATTTCTTCAGAATGCCAAAATTTTATTTTAAAAAGCATTAATAATTCTTGTTAAAGCTTTCACAAATATGAAATGAATTTTTTCAGATTTTTTTTAGTCCGGAATAATATAAAAATCCACACTCAAGTTTAAAAACGATTGCGAATAAAGGGTGGAAATCGATATCACTCAACAAAGGAAATTCTTCATTGAAGATTCTTTATCGAAGAATTTTGGATTCTAGATATGTGGAATATTCTTAAATTTTAAAAGTGAGTTATATGATTTATTTAACATTAAAATAAAAAATTTATAAGATACTTTATATACATATAAATTTTTCTTCTCGCATAAAATCGCAACTCTATAACGATATGAGCAAAATAACTAAGTATGACTAAAACAGATAGATTTAATTGTAATACTTTTAACATACATTTACCAGTCTTTTAAGTGATCAGAAATAAGATGTTCTCGCGAATCAAGTTTCATCGGCAGACGCGGTGAATTGGGGTGCCATCAAATTTGTTAGTGCCCCTCGTTAAATCCGCATTCACCCTCGGCCTGCCACCCCCGCCGCCGCGCCACCCTCCAAGTTCGGCTGGAAGGCTAATAAATATCAGCCGGGATACACTTGCTCCCGGGTTTCTCACTCCGTGGACGACGTCGGCACGTGCATCGCGTTCCATCCCAGATGATACCGTTTTTATTGAGCGATGCTTGCCCCGCGTTTGGGGT
Organism: Atta colombica; assembly: GCF_001594045.1. Lineage (NCBI taxonomy): Eukaryota > Metazoa > Arthropoda > Insecta > Hymenoptera > Formicidae > Atta > Atta colombica. The sequence goes on from NW_017259375.1 coordinate 967,475, forward strand.
AATCATGACCCATGGATAGCGACGCTGTGCTACCGAACGGCCACCCATCTTCGTAGATATTGGCCGAATCCGGGGGTGTCACGGAAAATTCGTCCCACCAAACTTGTATTGCTCCATTTCGGATTGCGACATCCAGACAAACTTTCCAACAAATTGATACATGAAAGTAAGAAAGTAATGGCGATAATTCCTTCTCACGAGTAATCTTTTATGAGAAATAAAAATGAGAATCATATCATTTTCTTATCTATTCGTTAAATGACTAGAATTTAATTGATTTGTAAAAAAATTGTAAAAGTAAATTATTCTATATGAGATTGGAATTTGAAAAATAAAAAATTAAATCAGGAAAGATTCGAAAATGCAATTAAAAGAAAAATTAATAAAACAGACATTTGTTGATTTAAAGATACAAAATTTCACAATATTCCCCAGATTAATTACAGTAAAAAAAATACATTATTACTTTTCATAAATGTGTTCATAAACACATTTGGGTTTTTTAGAAACTACCAAAACTCATTGCAACCAAATAGAAATATTTTGTACAATTGCGAAAAATGGACATGGGATCGAAAATCGACACGCCAATTCGGATATCTGCGCGTTTAAAGGCAATCTTTCTCGTCCGGTGTTTTGAGCTCAAGTGACAGCGGCCGGTTTATCAAAAATTAACTTAACGCGCCACACGTGACGGTGCAGTATGTGCAATCCCACAAAGTGAATTACTGACCGGATACGTCAGTGTGACGTTCACAAACGTGATGCGTTCTCCTTCGTTTTCCTGAGAGGAGGACAATTGTAGAAATTATTTATCAGCTGTATGCGCGGGCAAGTGCCTATAAGTGGCTATAAGCCACATAAATGATAACTTGCAGCGCAAATTATAAATTGCATTACCATCTACTAATCGGCCGCCGCGACTTATTTTTAATGTTGATTTAACGCACGTGTGTGGTCGTCATTGTCACTGTGAAATAATCTCAGCTAGCAATATTCTTCCAATCAACGGATGCTTATTTTAACGTCTCTACATTTAATAAATTTGATTTATCGATTTGACTTTCTTTGAGAAATACTGCATTAATATTTAATTATCATGTATGTGCATGGCTTTTCTATAAATAGTAACTGTATATGTCGCATATAAGAATCTGTAATGTAATAATTTTAATATCTAAAAAGTTACTCTTAAGATTATAAAAAATTGCTATTAATAGTATTATCATTATTATTCGTAGTATTCAATACAAAATGAATATATTTATAATCATTCTAAATTATTTTAAAGCACCCGACTTTTTTATCGACATAAGGATGTCTAAGAAAAATTGAAAAAATGAAATATTTCGATTGAAAGGAAATGAGATACTTTTTTCTTAAATGCTTCTTATCGAAATATTTTAATCAAAGTTTAGTATGACAGTCATTTATATTTCACTGCTTATTGGTTATACTTAATGTTACATTGCTTTATTTTGCACAGTGAAGATACAATCTCGCTTTATAAAGAAAGACAACGCGAGATGACGCAATTTTAACGTAAAAGTAAATCGGCGCTTTGTTTTTAGAATTAACAGCACGGAAATGACGACTTGTATGCTTATGACATGTATGTTTCGATCGAATAATCCTTGATGTTGAAAATCAAAACTGATCGCGTTTTTACGCAACTTATAGCATGATGGATGTTAATGTACATAGTAACGCTGGAAAAGAGGCGAAGGTGACAATAATCAGCAAGGAAGTTGGTTTCTGTCCTGAAATAATAGTTGTCGGACTATAAGAGAAACTAAAATGGAGCCGCGATCATTTTACTTGCCACAACTTTAACGCGCGCGATATAACTCAAACACTGTTTGCAAACTTCCTTGCGTACATTGTGTGAAAATGGATATATCTTTATCGTCCTACACGCAATTGTTGGTTGAGAAATGCAACGCCTGGATGATATGCTGTGCTGTATATTTTATCGTTCAATCTTTTGTACTGCTATATCGAAAACATGACGTACAAAAGCAATGATAATTTTACGTTTCATTTTATTGCATTTTTTATTGAACTCCTAGATAAAAACTTAACTTCTGATAAGCTCTGCGTGCAATCTCATACAATATATCAAAAAATAATGTTACGTCCTAAATATCTAGACTTAATCTAATCTATTTAGATTAAATTATAACCTAAAATATAATCTTAATCCCCACATATAGTCCATCTAGACTAAATAAATCTAATTCATACATTTCAAAGCAATCTATGAATATATTGTTATGTTGGCTTTAATCGTTGGTACATCTATATGGATGTGCAACATATCTATATGTATCAGATAAAATTGTTTTTCATAGATCCTCAATGTAAAATGAACTTTTTTTTACTCACCGATTGATGCGCAATGGGCGAAGTTGTCTGCCATAGCTATGACGAAACTATAACACAAACATAAAATTCAAATTATAAGCTAGGTTCAAAATGATTAGTGTTTCAAAAAATATCTTTTATGCGCACTAATTTTTCTAATAATCATTTTTCAATTAAACATCTATGATATAATTATACATATATTTTTGAAGAAAGATTTTCACACAAGAATAAATCTTTTTTAAATAAAATTTTAACTCCTTTTACTTCCTTTAATTGTTTATAAATTATCGAGATAAAATGATTCGAATAAATGGGAAAGACATTAATTTTACAATTTTATAATTTTTGGATAAGAAATGATATTCACCCCAAAGTTGCTTCGCCGGGGCTCTTCCTAGGCCTCCTCCTCCTTAGAAAGTTTGAGTTGTCTCATCCTCTCGTGTAGACACTCGACACACACAGGACACTCGAGAAAAGTATACACACAGATAATACAATCGCGAACTAATTTTATTATCAATAACAATAAAAGTCTTTTAATTCGATAACTGAATGGTACGCTCAAAGCAAGTGCGACTGATCAGCTGTGATTCGTTTATTTTTTCACAGTTAAATCAGCATGATGTCTTCTTTTCATCTCTTCTTAGTTTTCCATAATTGTTTGTAAATGGCACTCCTATAATTATAAAAATGTAATTAATCTTTTGCCTACAATTATATTTTTACTCCCTTCGTCTACAATTTATATAAATCTTTTTTGTTCAGTCCAAGATTTTTTTACTGATTTTTTACTGATTTACGGATTGTTCCACCTTTTGGTAAATTTTAGTTCATTATCTTACTTTGTTACTCTCTCTCGTTTTACTCTTTTGTTTATCCAATAAGTAAATTACCACATAATTTTTTCTAAAGATGGAACAATGAACCTTAGACTTTCAAAAATTGTCAACAAATTTGAAATTACTTTTCAAAATCTCTGTTATATTACTAAATAATTTTTTAACATCTCTCTGTGCTACATTACTAAATAGGATTTTAACTCAAATATTATTTCATAAAAATTAAAATTTGAGCAAAAATTAGATCAAAATTTGAGAGTAAGATTTCACTTGTGCCAAACAAGATCCAGATTACAGACAGAGGGATTATTATGATTACGGGAACTGAATATATGCAACATTTTAAATGTTTTTAATGTTTATAAATATCTACATGTTTTAAAATGGAAAAATAACGTGAAAAAATTGTTCTGATAATCATTGTTATGATACATTTATTACTCATTTGAGATTGCAAAGTTAATTAAATTCGTGATCTAATAATTGATAATTATGAAATAATTATAGAAACATTTGATGTCACGAGTATGGTTTAAGCGATAATGAAATTATTATATAATTATTTGACTGTCCATCTCACGATGTAAAGTCTATTCTACAATGTGCTTTTTGTTTTCTGTTTTCCGCTTTTTGCTATTTTTTACATTTTTGTCTTTTTGCTTCTTATCCAGATTTTTGTTGTCGTCCGAAAAGTTAACGAACTTCAAAGAAAATAAAGAGCACATTGTAGAATAAGCTTAAAGCAGACAAAAATTGAGACAACGAAATGAGAAGAAAAGTAAACATCTCTTTTATATTTTGTATGTTGTCTTAATTTTTGTCTTTTAAAAGCTTTGTTTACATTTCCGTCATTTTCTCCAAATACACTCCAATTTATATTTTCGCCAGGGAACCTCTCGATAAAATTCAGCCTGCTCTCTCTTCCTCCCCCCCCTCTCACTCTCTCTCTCTCTCGCTCTCTTTATCTATCAAATAAATTACTACATAGTTTATCTCCGAAAGTGGAATGATTAGCCTTTAGAACGACAAAAAAAGAAGCGCGACACGAACCGTTCGAATCGTTAGGTTAGGTTAGGTTAATTGGTCAATCGGTTACACGTTTACTTACTTGAATTCACATATCGTGTTGGTTACATAATCAGATTGCTGTTAATAGCGATGTTCTCAGAAGAATGCTGTGGTGTTCTCCTTGTCACGTTCGCAAAATGATACAACGTGCAGAATGATTGCGTCGCTGCTTATCGTCTCGAATCCCGCCGCACGAATATCGAGGTAATCAAGGTAATCGATCAAACCGATACGTCGCGTTGCGATGACGTCACGATGCGCATCTGTGAAATATTTAACACATTAATATTTAATAATATTAAATTTAAACTAAACACTTGGCGAAAGTATTCTACTCCTTGCTTTTCAATTAAATACGCTTAGCAAATTATCGACATGTATTATACAATACTTGATGTTTTTTTTCTTGAAGAGTAAAACTCATATTTTATTCTGCACAACGAAGTATTGTATTTAAATTATTGTTATTAATTTTTGCCAAGCTTCTACATCCGAAAGATTATGAGGCTGCGTGATTTTAATAAACTAGGTAAGCTTTTTTCAGAAATTTAATACTGAAAGATAGTGATTAATTACTTATTTTGAGTTCTAAGAACAGTGATGTGTTCGATATTTTTAATACTCAAAATAAGAGTATAAATTTCTAATATTAAATTAATCAATATTAAATTGAATTTCTGTAAAGATGAAAGAAAATTATTGCGGAAAATGTAGCCTTGTATAATTTATAAATGTCAAATTCACTCTTTTCAGAAACACAGAGATTGCTTGAAAAAAAACAATAAGAAATTAATTTTTAATCTTAATTAAAACATATAAATTTGTTCATCAAAATTTTTAAAATATTTTTCAAAAGTTCAAGCTTAATTTGTCATATAATAATTTTTTATATATATGCGAAACATAAATTAATAAAAATTAATTTAAATTAATTTAAATTTAAAAGGGAATTAAACAAATTGCTTAAAATAGATAAAGTCAAATAATTTTCTTGCAATTTTCCATAAGCAATCACTTATTAATATCTATCGTTTTATTATCTGTAATGTAATATTTATATAAAAAGGGAAAAATTTGTATATTTAAAATTTTTTTCATATAATATATTTAGAACTTTCGACTCTTATTAATCTTTAGAATGCATTATTTAAGTATTATATATTATACCTATAAAACTCGACGAAATATTAATTATTATATCTATATACTTATAAAATATACGTTAAATATATTTATTGCACTGAAAAAAAAGTTTCTGTTGTAATAATCGCAATTTTAATAGATTCAATGAGAAACAAATCAGACTTACAATTAAATCTATCAAAATCTAAATATTTTAGTTGGGATAACCAGAAATCTTATCACAATAATCAGAATTTTGAGTTATATGATTAGAATTTTTTTTATCTTCTTGTTAGAAAAGACCAGAAGATTTTTCTTAGTGTGCTTTCTTATTGAAAATTGAGAAATCTTCATGAATCATTGAAGTAATAACGGATTTCAATCGATCTTTCTAAATTATTATTGAACCACGTCTAATGTATGGTTATTCTTCTGTCTAATGAACGCTTCCATCAGATCGTGCGTCAATGATCAATAACCAATTTTGACCTTGTATACTTGTAATCTAGGATTGAAGCACGCACGTGGCGGAGGATTAACGTTTGCGAATGGCACGAGTCAGGTCAATGAAATAAGGGTAACATCGAAAATCCGTTGACACTTGACTCCACTTAGCCGAAATCGTATCCCGGAAAATGCTTCAATCTAAATGATTAACTACGTTCACAGCATGAACCTATTCTCGAATTACATAGGGTACTTCGATGAGTTAAATTGCGATCTGACATTTTCTAGAAAATGTCCTGACTATTTGTCGTCGTGGCTTCTTGATTCCTTTTGACATTCTATCCGGTGTCTCTCTTTATTATATTTTAATTTATTATTTTTGATATTATTTCTAACGATAACTAAATTTCATCATTTATTTTTATTATTCTATGTCAATAAATTATTATTATCTTTCACTCGCTTTTACTCGTTAAATTAATTTAACTTTTTATATTATCTTTATTGCTTAGTATAAAAATGGTTTTAATATTATTTGTTTTCGAAAAAAAAGTTACTCTGTATAACAATAAGCTACATGAAATAGTAGTTTTCGAGAAATTGTACAATTTGCAATGCATAATCGCGCAAAGTACTTTAAATTTAATAAAGCAAATAAATATAACTAAGAAAGTAGATTTTTAGCTGTGATACGTGACAACAATATCTACATCCTTTAAAATATTTAATCCATTATAACAGCTAAAACTCAATTTTAGACAAAAAAAGGCCATCCGAGAGTTTTTCCTGGACAAATTTGTTCAGAACGAGTTTTTGCTGGAACGAGCAAATGGATGAATTTCTAAAGGAGCCGTCAGTTTTTCCTTGCGGTGGAGTCAACAAGTACAGGCACGCCATATTTTTAATACTTCACCGACGATGACGACGACGACGACGATGGTCGGCGCGGTCGCGTGAAGGCAGGCGTGGAAAAGTATGCTGTGTGCGTCGTGCAAAGTGAGGCGAAACGTTACGAAGCGCGCAGCTGCTGATGTGCCTGGTCGATGCCTGTACATACTCGAAAGCGATGATTTCCTGTCAGAGGACGGGAATATCCCACGTAAATCCACTTACGCGCGGTCGCGGCCTCACCGCGGCTCGCTGCAACTGTCGTGACAGGAAGAAAGGGTTGCGCCTCGCTCACTGACATTTATCGTGACACGAAAATGAGGTCGTGTACGGCCAGAAGTCAAGAGCCTTCGCGAAACTCCGCCGCGTCGGAATATTTGACGCGAAGGCTTCCATCACGGTCGGTCGGGATGCATGTAACTTGAGCGTCCGATCACGTAATTGCATCGCATCGCGTTCTCCCGGTGTTCGTTAACGTAATCGTGAGGATTGCGCGCGGTTGTTGCATCGACAATACGTCCTACATGCAAATATCTCTTACGTAAAGTCGCTTCGCGCATATTTGCCTTGTACATTACTGCAAGCATGAAATTGGTAATCTGACTCTTGGTAAATAAAATTCTTATCTTACAACATACATTATGTGTGCATGATTATTATTAAATAAAAAAATGTATGTATCGGTTCTTTATAATATTATGAAAAATATTTTGTGATAATGTCATTTTATGATAATTATATAAAGTTATTTTTATATTATAATATTTTGTCTTTTACGCAATTTTATCTCTGTATAATTAATAACAGAGTAAAAGAGATATGTATATTTTTCTCTAAATGATAATTACGATAATGTAGAAACTTCCTTGTGGAAAATTCTCTATTGATTTCTAAAAAATTCTTATAGAATAAACTGTATATATCTAAATTGTTCTTAGGATATTCTGTGTATATGTAATTACACTTTATGTATTGAGTTCTTTAGAATATTCTAAGATATAGTTCTTTTTTATTTTCTTATTAATTACAGAGATAAAATTGCGTAAAACAAGATAGAATTTTAATTAAAATTATTTTTTATAATTTTCATAAAATGATATCAGTATTTTGTATATTATTATAAAGAACAGAATACTTTTTTATTTAAT
>NW_017259375.1:975453-990000 GCF_001594045.1 Atta colombica
TTTCTTAGTGTATAATACATACAAAACATACACTTGCCAATTATCAATTTACAATAGACGAGCATAGGCATCGATAAGCAAATGAAAGAAAAGAACGCTTTGAGTTCCACCCTTATAAATAATACGGAAAAATATACATACGTGCGTGTAAAAGGGCGGAGAAGAGCCGCGACGAACGGACAGATGGCTCCTACGCCGAAACGAGAGCAGCACCTTGATTTGTGGTCGAGCATTTTTCAAGCCATTTGGCTGGGGCCGCCTATAATTTCCGCCGTTCGCCGGCCGTTCTCGCGTGTTTTCCTACCTTCTGTTTATTTTCTTAACGGCCGAAATAATAAGCTCTCACAACCGCCGTCGTACGCCACGTCGGCCGGCCGCGTAAGTATTCGCACTTGCAAGAAGCGCGGCGGTAAACCGCGCACTCGTTCACGTAGTACACGCGTGCCACGCGTGACAATACGGCACGCGATCACGCTATGGAATCGAGCCATCTTACATCGCTCATAACGGTCCGTTTCCGGCTTGAGATGAGGGACCGCAATCTCGTGGCTGCCGCAACGGAGGCAAGAAACGCGACCCAAACCCGAGTCGACCCTGAATTCCACGGGCTTCGATTTGTCATATCATTCCATAAAAATTCTCTCTAAAAAGTTCCTACAATACGCGCGTTTTCCCTTTGAAATCTAATTTACTACTGATCAATTTAATATTGGAAATTTCTTTCGAGTATTAAAAACATAAAACAATAGAACAATAGAACACTTTTAATCTTTAAACGACAAGGTTTATTTTTAAAATCTTACAACTTTTCTTTGAGTCTTCTCTAAACTCTTTGGAGTAGAATCTCACTCTAAAGAGTGAAAATTTGTGAAAGCTAATCTTGAGAAAGAGTAGCTCAATTTTCAATCTTCAAGAGAGAAATTTCACTCTTCAGAGATTCACTTTAAAAAGTTTAAGTTATAAGATTTATTATAATTCATTATTTTATTTTTTAATATTTTCTCAAAGTATTTTTCAAAATATGACATTGTTCAGCACTACTATAGACTTTTTCGTCCTGTAAAGATTAAAAACACTAACTGAATATTCAAAATAAGCTATTAATCATTACCTTTCAGTATTGAACTTTTGTGAGAGTTGTCATTAATGCAACGAAACAGATTTAAAAATTCGTTAAAGCTAATGTGAAATGTAAGAGTCAGTATTATGTGTGAAAAGATAATACGATAAACTATATAATATAAAAAATTAATAAGATAAAAATCATAATGAATATCAACGTAATACTACACATACTTTGATTGATCAATTCGTACAATTTTTTTGATTGACTAATCAAATATTTCAAAACATGTAGTGAGACTCTAATCACATCCAGTGTAAGAGTTACAAAATTAACAAAATGAAACAACAACCCAAATCTTACTCTGAAAATATCGATAATTATGGATAATATGAAGGAAACTCATAAAAACCAAAGAGCCAAGTGTTCAATGACCGAAAAATCGATGAAGCCAACGACCGCGAAACGCCCCCGTCCGCATTTCCGAAAGATAGTGCGCACTCTGGGTGGCGCGTCTGTTCTCCGTGAGCTGTCTGGAAACAGCATTCAAGTGCCGGCCCATTGATACCGCGTAGAATCATTCACGATGTATAAACATCTTGTATTACGCACCGAGTCGAGGATCGGAGGAGCCCGATGGGTCCGGATGCACGAAGAGCAGAGTCATGGTCGCGCGGCAGCATCGTCATCCGCATCCCGCGGCACCCCGCAATCCCATCCCCATCAGTATACCCGGTATAATCATGCCGCAGCATGTCGGAGGAACGCCTCGCGTCACTGTCCACACGCAAAATCGTTACGTGCTAATTAACGTTTGGACATGGTGCTGTGCCGAAGCTTCATTGCCTCCAATCAGGCTAATTGTATTGCAATCGTTTTGCCGCGCCGTCATTCCCTGCATCCTCTTTACGTGCGTGCACATCTCGGCTCGCGGTCGCGCGAACGTCGATTATGCTACATCCGCTGATAATCAAGCGTACCGTTTCACGGCAAAGCTTGCAGCTCCGCGATGTTTGCCACCTCATGGTTTAAAGCGTGATTATTCGTAAACAGTTTATATTAAACCGGTATGAATATATATAAAATAGACTGGGTGATTTTATAAAACTAAGTTTGCTGTGTGAGTTCAATATCTATAATTAAAAAGATTTGATAGTTTAATGAAGAAATTATGTCTGTAAATAATTATATGCTAATTATTTGCTACAATAAAAATTACTAATGTAACAAGTTTTTTCATTACAATGGAAAAAATACACATTATCTTAGTTAGCAAGTTTTGAGTTGTTCTAACAAATCTTTTTTTCCATGACAGTCACAAATACACGATTTTCTGGGAATTCAACGCGTTAAAAGAAGCAGAATTTTCGCAAATATTTCTCAAAAGATCTGAAGACATAAATTAGCAAAATTCCAGATGTGCAGAAAAGTTATACGCTTCCACATATTTATAACAAAAACAATAGAGAAAAAAAAATAGAGAAAAAAGAAATCCAGTCGCGGTGCGCAACAATTCGATTGAATGTAAAGAGTGTTCGTCGTACTAAAGGCAGTTCGAAGCTCCTAATACGCAACGAGGCGAAAGAATCTCGTAGGATCGGGCATTTACGTTGACCAAACACAGGCGATTTAAATTCGCGCAACGCGCGATATATTTTTCCGTAAAATGCATACCTCACCCCTGCGTATTCGTAAAAGTTTTACATGGAATCGCGGTAAAGCGCTGTTGGGGACCGAAAGATACGACGAGCATTCGGCATCGCGGGGGATGTAAAAAGAAACAAAGGGCACGGACGGGCTTCCGAGTATTATTGGACCGAGCCCGATGTCCGATTGCCAATAGTTCGCATCTGTTCGGTCTGCCTGCCCTCCGGGAACACCACCGGCGGATGCACGGCGTCCATCTTGACCCGAAAGTTACCAAACTGATATACCTGAATCTCCTATGCTGATACCAATAACTTGAAATTTCTTTCGTGAGCGGAATTTTAAAATGGCTGGGCAATTCCGTCGGCGATTTGGTGATTTTATTGCGACGGCATTTATCATCGTGTCTCCGCAAGGATGAATACCGTTATAGTCGCGATCAGAATGTGTCAGAAAAATACGCAGTTTAATTGATTTCGAAGGAGATTTGAAAGGGTAGAACGCAACCCGGTCTGAGAACGATACGCATTTTCTAGACCTGCGATCTCCTTTGTCCCCTGAGAATGGAGCATGACAATTTAGATCAGGACAATCGTGCTCGGCACGATCCGACGCGTGGCACCGCGACGCTCCATGTAATAGTATTACTCCCAGGACACAGAAGGATGCACAGTTTCCCTGCCGTTCTCCGATTCCTCCCTTGCTCTTTTTCATTTCTTCTTATTAGCCTTAACTCTAAATTTGACAGGAGTAAGGAAAGCGAGGAAGGCAAGCTGAGCTTCTAAGCTGAGCTTGCATCGAGCTAGATGTTTTACATCCAGATAAATTTGAAGCTTTCTCCGTATTACACTTAGCGTTGCTTTTTAAATTCCTATACGAGGAAAATTTGTTATACTGTTATATATTAGATTATATTTCAAGTTCCTTTAATTGTATTGTTTTTTGTCGTAAAGAAGTTAATGTGAATGTAATCATCTTAAGTAGGATTTTGAACTGAAATGCATTAATTCTATGAAAAATCAGCAAGTCTTTCACGCTCAGCGCTGCTTTTTAATATTTTATTTTATATTTGTTGTATTAAGCTTCATTCAAAGCTCGTTCGATTGTATTGCTTTGTTCTAAAGATACCTATTAAAAGGGAAAAAAACCTAATAATAATTATCAAATGTATTTTATTTAATATATTGTTATAATATTTAGTAAATATTATCAAACATAATGATAGTAATTAATTGTTTGATAATAATCAAACTAAATATTTAGAAAAGTAAAATTAGTTTGTCCAACTGAATGCTACAATTTTTCTAAATATTTAATAATTATTATCAAACGATTGATTACTATTATTACTTTTATTTTTTGTTATGTATAATATTATTAATTAAACATTTGATTGAAATTATTTCATCAAAACACACATTTATTAACTAGACTTAATTATTATTAATAACTTTTTTAGTAGAAACTCGAATAGTTTTAACGGGATTTTTAATTGTAAGAGTATTAATTCTAAGGGAAACTGGCAAGTATCCTTCGACGCGGATCCCTCTATATATCTCTTCAACCCCCTTACAAATTACAGATAACACGCGTACACGTGACCATCTCTCTTTTTCTCTCACGACGACACGACGCAAGCATCCGCCTACCGGATTCGCAAACAGCCCTGTAAAAGAGATCAACTCGCTACGCGTAGCGTCGATCGGGGATGTCGGGAGGGTGCGAGTCTTGCACGCGCCGACAAATTGTTTGGGCCGAGTCAGTTAGTCGCGCCACAATGGAGTGGCACTTGGCGGGATCCCCAGCAATCGCACTGCCAGTGCGCCTCCTCCCTCGTTACAACGCATTACATTTATCTCTCATCCGCGTATACCGACCCTTTATCCTCCGCGCGCGCGTCTGCCTGCCACCCCCTAGCATCAGGAACTTGACGCAACCTCGAGCACTCCGTCACTATGGCAACACGCGGGCTCGTAGGAGGCTCGCCGGATCTTCTAGAGCTCGAATCGCTTTGATTCGTTTGTCACTTCCTAAATGAATCATTTTTCACAAGATAATTAGATGCGTGGAGGAATTCAGCTTCCAGCTGACGCCAGGATGGAGGCCAGGCGAGAGAGAAGCCGAGGGCCTAAGACCCAATTAAATAACCGGCTTCTAACGAGTTATTAGCATCGATCAATAAGGCCCAATTCCATAAATATAAGTTTAACTTTTTTTTTCGATTCAACTTACTCTTCATTTTTTTTTCAATTCTAAAATTGGCTTAAAATGTGACAAAACAAATAGTGTTACTTTATACAGTCTAATGTTTAAAGTGACTTTAGCACGCACACGTATACATACCGTATGCATACCGTACACACATATACAATATTCTTTTTTTATATTATTTTTTATGACTGCACTCTATTGCTATCATTATTATCTTGTGTCTTACATTGTTATGTACTGATTATGTGATTTGTTCTGCGCTTGATGGAACTGTATCTCGGATCGCCAAATAATAAATAAATATTCTTTTAAAACAAATATAAATGATTTTTTCCATAAAATTTCGAAATTATCTGGTACTTATTATACTCTCACTTGATACTGAATGGCTTTGCGTTGAAGTAATTATAAAGATCATGGCACACAAAAAACTTAAACGATAAAGAAATTAATATGTTGGATTGGTTACTGCTTACGTTATGGCCTTACGGTCAATCTCTAATGGCCAATTTTCTTACGCTTATTTTATTGCTTAAATTTTTGTGTCCTAAACCTAAAGCCAAAGAAATCTAAAACCAAATTTCCTTTGTTGCGATTGGAAGAAAAGAAGAAAAATGAGAAGGTACTGGATAGTAATCATGGCAATCAACGAAAAACAAAGTTGCCCAGTTCCATTCCGTGCGAATTTGACTTAAGTTGTAAGGTTTCTTCATATTGTTTTTTAGATTACAAGATTCTCTTCGAATGTCGAAGGTGAACACAAACTTCTTAACAGTTTAGCGCAGCACCTAGTCGACACTTCGATTCCTTTCTTTATGTTTGAAAATATCGATGTTGTCTCTTAGAAAAAAAAAAAATTGATGACAGAGAGTCAAGCTTCTTCACAACTTAGCGCATGTAGTTGACACTTTGACGATTCCTTTGTTCTTTATGTTCGAAAATATGTGTCTCTTAGAAAAAAAGAAGATCGATGACAGAGAATCCATTATAGGCGTGTTGTTTCTGGCTGAATTTTTGCCAGTTCATTTTTCTTTTTCATTTTTCTTCCTGAAGAGAAAAGAAAAAAAGATAAATTGGTACAAAAATTCAGCCAAAAAAAATAAGCCTAATACTATTTTTACCGCCTTTCTCATGTTAATAATAATTGTAGTTTGTTGCCTGATCAATTGCATTGTAAATTGTTTGTCAGTTGGCCCTGATCGAAATTGCAAACAACAGATACAGTGCCTATGGTACAGTTTATATCGTTAGCTTAATGCTCTTTCCTTTTTCCTATTTTCTTCTCTATAGTTTTTTGAGCCGAAGATCATAACATTATGCTTTACAAATCTGAAAATATACCTGTATAACTACTATATTTCATGAAAAATGATATATCGCTTAATGCTCAAGGCAAACTGAAAATACTACGAAAGAAGTGTGCGAAAAACAGAAGGCACGATCAGAGAAATCCTTTTAATCTTTTCAACATATTTGAATAACAGAATAATTCTCTTTTAAGAAACAGGAAATCTACATTTACTTTGAATTTATTTCGAGATACAGTATAAGTATAAAGAATGATAAGTTCACTTTGCCAAAAATTGTATCAATAATTGTCTCTCGCACATAATTGAATTGCATAATTCATTAATAATATCAATTACAATATTCGTCATCATTTTCTTCTATACAAATAAAGAATTACGATTGGATTTAAAAAATCAACTAATAAGAACAAAGCAATTTCACTAATTTCGTTGTTATAGGTTGTCCGCATACAGCCCACAATCATAGCAGATCAAAAGTACCGATACAGAGTGACTCTATTGTTTCTATTTATACTGTGCTGAAGATTTTTTTTTGAATGAAAATTTTAAGAATTATAGAATTGAGCAAAAGATATCTTTTAAAAGATATTGCTACTTTTTTTTACAATTATCTACTATATCTGAATGATAATAAAAGTTCTGTATATAAAAATTCTGTAAAAGTAATTCGTTTATCTCGTTATAATCGTCAAATAATGATAAAAGGGCATCGCGTAAGAAAAATCGACAAAAGAAGAAGCATATCCAGATTATCTGTGGACTCTGTGAAGTTTCACATTAAAAATCGATTTATTAAGATTATGCGCGATAACTCCACTCCACTTCCTAAAATAACGGCGGCGACGTGGCCCCGTTTTCTCGATTAAAAGGAAAAGGGAGCGAAAAGGGGATCACGAAATTATCTTTCGGTCGTTTTATCGTCGGCTTTTGGAGCACCTTTCAAAGGTCGCAGGTCGAAAGTTTCGGGGTCACGTACTCCTCCGCGAATGCGGGGAGCGTACGTGATGCAGATAGTTTTCTTCCATTGGCGCTCTCTATATGACCATTTATGTCGCGATCAGATAGCGAAATCCGCAATTATTTCATAAGAGGCTCCTCCACTCTCCTTCTCTTTTCTCCGTACTCCGTCCTCTCTTTCTTTTTATCTCTTTCTCTTTCGTTCTTTCTCTCCTGCCGGGGCCGCTTCCTTTCTTCGCAAGTAATGATGGCGGACCCTGTAATTCGCGCGGCTTTTAAATTGCCCGCGGCTGCCGCCGTCGTTGCTGCTACAGTGGACCATTTAGGCAGGTGCCGTGATTCGATCACTCTCAACGTTACATTTTTTTCGAACGCGTTTTAGCGTGACGCGTGTGAGTCAGAAGACGTGTATAAGGTGTGTTAGAAAATTGATGGATCCTTTTTCCCATCAAGAAATTCAAAAGATTCCACATCAATGTCTCTTTAACGTGAAATTTTCATTGAATCTCATATTTTAATGCTTTGATAATTACACTTCAAATTAAGATCATAATCTTATTTGATTATATATTAATTGAAATGTAAGACTTCTTTAATTACTTCATTTACCAAGACTTTTTAATTTTCGCTTTTATGAATAAAAACTGGTATATATAGCGACAATTATTCTTATTATAATCTCGATTTATATAATATAATTCCTTTTCATTTTTAAAGACATCAGACTTGAAAAAACATATTTTTACATTATTTTATATAATATTTTACATATTTTATACATTATTTTAAACAAGGATACATTGTATAAAATAATAACCTGTCCGGAGATTTACGATTAATGTGACAGGTTACTTAAATTGGACCAAAAATCTGGCTTCGACGAGGTAATATATCTTCGCCGATACTTAATACCAGCTTAATGTCATCATAATAACTAAAGATAAGATCGCATATTTTTTCACTCACTTATAATTCACGAGCGTACTTCAAATTAATCTTATAGCTATTATATCGAAACCTGTTTAAATTTCTTACACGCATCTATTGTAGAAAAATTATTATTTTTTGGAAATTTCTTTCGTCTAATTTTTATATAAACGTTTAGAGGAATTCATTTTCATAAATTAATTATATATAAATAATTGATTTATCAAATTACTTAACATTTATATAAAATTAATATACTTAATATACTGTATTACTTATAATATAATAAAATTAATTTTGTTTAACTATTTTATCAAATTGAAGAAACAATTATCTACAAATAATAAATAAAAGCTGAAGATAAGTATGCAAAGGATTAAAGAAATTGAAAAGACATTGCTTCAAAAATATTTGCCGCTCGAATGATTTATCTTATCAAATGTCATTTCTCTGGCAATGCTCAAGATTCAACTCACAACATGCTGGCGAAATTACACGATCGAATTTCACACGATCCTGATCCGAATGAAGATTTGAGGCGAACTGTTGTCGGCGAAATTTAATTCGGGAATTTATGACGAGCAAGATCTCGCACGAGGCACGACGGTGAGATCATGAAAGCTCATTGTCGGATTAAGAAGTTGGTCAAGTTGACTGGACGAGCAGGTGCAACCTGTTCAACTGTCTGCCTGCCTGCCCGCCTGGCGTCGCAGGCACGAATTCCACCATTATACCGGATGCCTCCTGGTTTTAACGAGCTCAATTATAGTTCGCTTAGGGTGATCCGCGAAGTCGATGATCGCGACACGGACGAAGTATGAATTAGGACCACTGGAGTCAGTCAAAGCTCGAGTCGCTTTCCGCTTTCTTTCTTTTCCTCTCCCCCCCTCTTTCTCCCTCTCTTTTTCATTCTACATTTCTTTTTTTAGCATGAAGACCACACCCAGACTGATCATCGTCGTTAGCATGTTGTTGTAGACGGGACGCAATTTAACGATCATTTTCACGTCGCAATTTCGTGCACCTTTTCGTCCCCCCTAATGTCTTCATAACGCACGGCCCGCGTGAAATCCATCAACGTCGCTTCTACGTTTTATAACGTGACGGTCGCGTGTTCTGGCCGCGAGCGAATTGCCCGCCGTTCCGATGTGCCATAGTTTTTTAAACGTGCTGCAAAGTCTTTGGTGAACGCAACTTCGAAGTCTCGCGGCGTCGAGTTAGCTCGAGTCGAATCGGTTGGATAAAGTCGGATCGCGAGGTGATTTCGTCACGCTTTCATGGCTCAATTATGACGCTTATAAAATGCGCTTTGATCTCCAATCTTCGCGATTATTCAGATAGAATCTACGGCAGCGCTTTGTAAATTGAATTCTCGTCGTAGCGTGATGCCAGGAAGTATCTTGAAAGGCTGATCGATCCCGTTAAACGGAGAAAAATACGATTAACATTTATTACCGTATCTCCTGAGAACAGTCACGATCCGATTTTGATCTATTTGATTCAAAGAGCCGGAAGATCCATTTTTTTTTAGAATTGCTCGTGATACGCTCAAAACGCGTAATTTTAGCTATCAATACGTAAATGTAACAAACAAGAAGTCAATCTATGTAATTAATTAAATATTTCTCGTGGCTAACTGATAAAGATAAAGAAAGAAAAAATTTAAAGTTCTTTACTTCAAAAGAGATACAATTAAAAAAAAACCTTTCGATTTTTTAATCATTGTCACGAATAAGTAAATATTATTATATTTTGGAGCAAATAATATTTTATAAATTATATTATTAAAAGTGAAATAACTTAACTTCGTAAAAATCATCAAAATTGTTACAATTCAAAAAGAATGATTTTCAAACTAAATCGTGGTAACTCAAAAAGAATGATTTCTTTAAGAGTTGTAAAACGAAAATGACAAAAATGATATCATATTAAGAACATCTTTTGCCGACATTATAATTAATAATTTTCTATTAAGTTGAAAAATAGTTTTTCTTTTCTATAAAATTGAATTTTTTTCTAATTTACCTTTTTTAAAATCAATAATATTACGTTATGCTTACGCGAGTTCAGCAATGGAACGTGGAAGATGATACTCGCGTGACATGGAAATGACTCTGCTCGAAACAATTATTGTCAAGACTAATTTCAGCGGGGTATCAAAGCTCGAACGTCTTTGCCCTTTGACCTCAAGATTCCGGGGATACTTGTTATCCTAACCCGTTCCTCTTGTTGGACACATTGATTCCTTGGTTCTGTTGTGGGCGGATCCGCATGTGTCGAGAGATCAGTACGGATCTTCTCTTCTCTTCTTTGTCGATCTTGTCTTCACCGGTTCGATACGGGCATAGCGCAATGGTAGACTCGCCGTTACCATTATCCGTAATTATCATCGAGTCCACGTTCTTCGCTTTTATCGAGAGCCTCGATGTACAGCACGATCAAAGTAAAAATCTTGTTGATGTACATTACTCGCATCGCCAACAGATAATTTAAAATTATCCGATGAAAATTTACGTTTCGATAAAGTTGTGAGTTCCTAATCACGTGTTAACGTTCTTGATCGCCGCTAACGATCGCAGGTTTGTAAATTCGCACCGTCCAGCGCCGATAACTTCGACTATCCACGTGTGGGCGCCTCGAGATTGTTATCCAGGAGGGAGAGAGATTATAAAGCCCTGAGGACACGTTTCATTAGCTTCATTAGTCACCGCGCGTGAGGGTCGAATTTTTACGATAGAACGAACCGGTACGAACTATACAGATTCCGAACACTTGTAGATCGACCCGGGATAGTGTCAAGCCGGACGATAACTCGCCTAATTATCGGGACCATGGAAATCATCCGGTACTTTGGTGTTGAGACGCGCGTTGGAATTTCGGTAGATACTTTTACACGAGGGTCCAATTTATTAGCCGCGAGAACAGGCCCCGTTTGCCAGCCTCCTTCTTCTGCTTCTTCCTGGACCCCAAGAGATTAACTATGGACCTCTCGAAAACGTGTTTGTAAATCCATCCGCGATAGGGATCGACGTGCTGATCTAGGCATGCTTGTAGCCCTTTAAATTCTCTTCAACGCCGGCGCCTATCATATTCTTTTTTTTTTCCTTTCGTGGATCCATTGCATTAAATGTCTCTCTTTCCTAAATAACTTAAATATATTAAAATCTGTGTAAATTTTTTACTTTTAAAAATCTGTTCAATAATTTAAATGAAATAATTATTTGATTTTTTTAAAAGATTGACATTAATAGGTAATTTTTTGCCTGTAATAGAAATATTCTTTTGTAATGCTAAAAGAACATAAATCTTCAAAATTTTGAAGTTTTTTGCTATTAGTCTTATTTTTTTTAAGAAAATTGTTTAAGTTCAATTATATTTTTGATTTATGGTATAAAAAAGTTTGAAAAACACAAATAAAATATTATTGATAGAATTTATTTGCTTTCAAAATTTTGTAAGAAAACATGTTGAAATTTTTTGTCAAACTTTACTATTTATAAAATTATTCCCAGAAGAGTTTATAACTCATATGTTTCAACTGCGTTAAAGAAGTTAAGAAAATGTAATCCACCATCTAAATTTAATTTTCTTTTAAAATTAACTTTTCACTCAGTCTTACGAGAAGTAAATAATGCGCGTGTATTTTACCGAAAGGGCTTTCGACTTCGGAATTGAGCCTATCGGAAATCGAGGAAACAGCTGATACCACCTAGCCAATTCACCGATTCCCTTAAGCACCGAAACGACTAACTGAGACGTCGGATCCCCCGAACTTTATCGGGACAGGATCTACGTCCAGGTTCTGACCAGTTGCCATTTAGTTTCCTCAGGCAAGCGAAGACGATCAGCTTGCATTTGGATATCCGATACATATGTTACGTGACTCCAGCATCGACTCAACATTTCCTTGAAGATTTGGATGCACTATCATTTGGATGCAATTTTCCTTGTAAATGCGCATCTGATAATTCAATATTCTATACAGGATGTTCCGTGAGAAAATTAACAAACTTCCAGAATGTGTTGTAAAAAAATTCTAAGCAAAAATAAAGTTCATATACACTACACTCAAAAGTATTTACTAATCCCGATTTTTGTATTTTTTATACATCTAAATTGTGTTCTACTTTTACTGTAACAGATTTTCTTTATATATAAAATTCAAAATATTGAATTCTATCAAACATTATTATTATTAGTTTAACTTCTTAAAGATTAAGAAAAAAAAATTGAAATTCATTCTTCTTCATTTAGTTAAAGAAGACAAAGTAGGCAAATACTTTTAGCAGCAATTATACGAGTATACTAAATACACTAAATAAGATCGCTATAGATACATATAATATCTCTCTATTACTTTTTATTTTATCTATTCCTTTCTCAGTTTCAATTTTGATACAAATTTATCATTCGTTCCGCCCCATTTTTTCCTTTATTATCTTAAAATTTTGAAAATGACGATCACGTTACAAAAATAGTTAATTGCGGGAAAGTAAGAAGAGAAAAAAGATTAAAGATTCCTCAAATTGGCTCATAAGTAAATCCAATCGTTCAAGCTTACCACAAAAATGAACCTCGTATACACATATCGGGTGAGATGTACCGACATGCGGTTCACCCGTGTTGGTACAGAGTCACGGGCCGCAGATGAACGTCGAAGGGGGGGACAGGGTTTGTCGAAGGGGGTGAGGGTGAAGCGGAGGGAGAGAACGAGCGGGCGGATGTGTCTGAGGTAATTGAGGCTACGGGTCATCCGGGTCGCAAGAGTCACGAGTCACGAGCGAGCGGCTGCGAACAATGCCGAGCGGCCCTTCTTGTTCGTCTTCTTCCTCCTCTTCCTCGCTGCTATTCCTTCTTCTTTCTCCTCTTCTTCTTCTCCTTCTTCCTTTGAGGACCACTCGTCTCTTCCGCCGTTCTCCAACGTTCGCCTCTATGTTCCGTGGCGGTCGATTCCGCGCCGAGCGCCAATCGCCATCAGCATTGCTCCGCGTCGCCTCTGTACTTATTAGATTTGATCCGAGCCGCAGATTAACATTGAAACAAACGTTATTTATGACGAGCGGTATCATTGCGAAACGAACCCCGGTATGATGACCCGCGATATTCCGCGCCGACATCGTGCTCGCATCGAGGGCCCCGCCGGCTTCGCGCTTTCTCTTTACAGGCGGCGGCAGACGAGAAGGGATGAGAAGGTCTCGAAGGGAGAAAGGAGGGAAGAAGTCGAAGAGGAAACGCTGGTCCTCTGCGGAAGAACACGGGAGCGAGTGAGAGAAACTCTTGGATTTGGTACTCTAATGTAAATCGCGTCGGAATTTAGCAGTAAAATATTATGTTGATAATCTCACACTACAACTTTATTGATACCGTAAGATAGAAAGTATTGATATTACTTGCAAAGTTTTTTTGACTTTCTCTTAATTCCCGATCTGTAATTTGTTCATCTGCGATTATCCAATGATGCAGGTGATGCAAGAATTTCAACTGAAAAACCGGTTACGAGATAATCCATAAAAAGTGCTCGCTCTTTCCGGAAATAACAACGGAACGTTGGGGTGGGAGCGAGGGACAAACAAAATCTCCCACGCCACGAAGTCCGGTGCGGTCGAGCAATCGAAGACAAATTAGCGTTGCGTGATGCGCGTTGATTCTCTTCGATAGCGGAACAACGGTTATGTATACACTCAATCGACGATACACAGCCGCAGGACTTATCCGTGAACGCGTGTGTGCGCGCGCAATGAGAATGTATCTTCAGTATCTGCAACGTACCTAAGCGTGTTCGTGCTCAATTCCGATTCGGACTTCAACATAATTTTTAATCCTAGCCTAATTGCGAAGGTAGTCAATACTGAAAATCGATAAATGTTGAGCAAGAAGCTCAATTAAATTTTTTTAAAATCGAATTCTAAGTTGAGAGTGTTTTAGTTTAAAAAAAGCAGCAGTTTCATAATGTCATGTATATATCCCTATCTTACTTTAAAAGTACATAACTCAAAAACGTGATTTTCGAGTTATTGGCTACGTAGAGAAAGTAGCTTTTCAATTGCTTTAAAATTCTTTGGTGTAATTGATTTTGCATTTAGAATTCCTGACTGGATCTAAATCTATAAATCATATTAAATAATAATGTATTAGTTGCAAAGCTGCTTTCTCTGCTGAACCAGCCACTATCATGAGTTAAGTAATCATGAAAAGTGAACTTAATCATAAAAAAATCGTCACAATTAAAAATGGATTTTTTAAGATTTGTGAAATAATTAAAAATGGTATTTGATTATATTAAGAATATATTTTTTTGGAGATATTATTTGATTAGTAAATAATTTTCTGACAAGTTAAAAAATTTTTCCTTTCCTGAAAAACTTAATTCTTTAAGTTGTGTCACTTTTGAAGTAAGGGATCAACGATATATTAGATATATTATATATATAT
>NW_017259375.1:990100-990971 GCF_001594045.1 Atta colombica
CCTTTTCAATATTTCTGAAAACCATATTATATGCGCAGTTAATATATATTTACTTGAGATACCTAGAAATAAAAATTCTTGTACCCTAATTGGAAGTGATCCTTGCAAAAGGATGGACGCGAAATTAGGGTTGACATAACCCAAAAGGAACTGGCTACATCTGTATTTAAGTTGCTTTCGCGTGTCGACCGAATGATATTAGGCCCTTGGTTCCGCGGAACCGCACTTGCACGCTTCATTTTTTGTGTTCTCGCGCACCTGTTCGTCAGTAATTTCTCCTTCGACGATACCGGATTGTCACTCTGCTAGCAACTCTTCAACAGAAGCGTATATGTCGCAGAGAGACAGCTGACACTCAGTCGGCATAATTCTTTAATAAAAGCAGTCTTGCTTTCATACAGGAAAGGTCTTATCTGAAGTATACGCTTCGTACTTTACATAATTACTTGTACTCTTTATTAATTAAATGCTGCTTTAGTGCCTGATACATCCTTCTAAAGCGTGTGCGCGCTTTATAATTATTTATAATTATTTAAAACATTTTTTTAAATTTAAAATTTTTCGCCTTTTCAAACTCTCCTAGGAGTTCCCAATTCAAGACTTTAAGAATCTCAAAGCTGTGAGCGTGAAAAATTCGCGAGATGAAAGAACATAATAGTAGTGCGAAAGTGCGATCGATATGGTGAAACATGGGCGGGTGGCGTCAGTTAAACAATTCCGTAGTAAAAGGACGAGCAAATGGACACATTTGGCGGAAGAAACTGTAACGTCCCTCCGAGTTAATTACTAGCAGCGAGCGTGAACTAGAACCTTCTCTCTCTCTCTCTCTCTCTCTCTCTCTCTCTCTCTCTCTCTCTCTCTCTCTCTCTCT
>NW_017259375.1:991071-1019071 GCF_001594045.1 Atta colombica
CCCCTCTCTCTCTTTATTTCTTTCTCTCTCTCTCGAACATCTTGTGCCTGTACCTGTAATTTACGTGAGCTTTAGATAACCGCCGTTGTTTCTCCGTGCATTTCACTTCAGGTACAACGCTTAATTAAACTCCGTGTGTAGCTGCTGAGACGCGGGAGTGAACGAGGATGCTCCTCTCGCCCCGGCTGAAAATCAGCCAGCCGGATAACAGGATTTTGCATCGCATGTGTCGCCCGCGACAAACAATCAGCGAGCATCCACGCTCCAATTGTTAGGAATTAAGGCGGTTTCTTCATAAGTATTTTTAAGCATGGCAGATGGAAGTTATTCAACTTCGCGGAAAGGTTGAATGTGTCCGAGAATAAAAGAAAAAAAATTTTCATGTATCTTCACTCAGAAGGTAGAGATTATGAAATTTCCGTTCCAGAAAGACAAATGCAGTTTATCAGCGTTCCAGAATAATGAGATAAACGTCACGATAATTTATTGAATTTAAACAATTATTTGACGACATTAAAAATTAACACCCAATGAAAATTTTTCGTTAAAATTGTTAAAATTGCGATATATTTCTTTTTTTATATAAAGGATAGATTGATGGTTAACATTATTTTTGTTCGAGCTGAATTCGCAAGAGAGAGGCTCGCGCGAAAGTGATTCCAGGTGATTTCACGAGCTGATCGTGGCGGATCGCACGAATTATCGGGTTCCTGTTAGTTGCGTGTCGAGTGTTGCGCGCCTTGGACGAACAGCTCTTCTCCTCACGACAAGACAATTGCCGCGTTTCCTGATATAGTTTGCGCCCTTCCAAGTGTAACGGACGGAAAGTCCGCCGCGGTTGGACGTTGCTCTTCCGCCAAGAATTTCGTCGCGAAAGATTTTCTTTCCGATATTTGCACAATCTCTAAATTTGCAATTTCATTTACCCAATTAATAAAATATCAATATTATATCAACTACAACCAGGCATAAGTATAAAATTTATTGCATTTTCCTGTAAAAGATCAAAGTCAAAAAAGAACTAATAAAATATTTAAATTGTTATAAAAATTAAAATTGTTTTATTTATTTTTTGTTAGATATAGAACGTTTATATGGATATGTTTTATACTTATGATGAAGGCTGTTGAAGCTTAATCACAAAAAAAATATATCACAATTTTTTTTATATCTAAAGTATTAAATGGGAAATAACACGCAAAATTGTGAATTAGTACATCATCGAATTGTGTGTATCTCAAAAGAACAAGTTGATTTAGCTTTTAATTGACTTATTTAAACTCAGGAACATTGATATACATATTATTATAGAAAGGGAAAAAGGGGGAGAATTACAAGAATTCTAAGCTGTACACAAATATTCAAACTGTGTTCACTCAAATGCATTATTGTAGTCGAATGTAACTACACAAGAAAGAAAAGCGGTGACTAGAAAAAGTCAATAGTCACAAAAATTGAGGTGAAGCATAATATATGAGCACATATGCAGAACGAGATAATGAAAAATGAGCGTCATTTTAAATATACATGCATGTGCTGCCGTTTCCCCCTAATTGCACACGACGGCCGTGGTAATATGGATATCGTGGGGAAATAACATTTCGATATGGGGAATAACTAGAACCTAATACACTGTTCCCCTTTATTTCTATCCTATCCGATCCCCTCGCGTTTAGTGACGATATGTGACAGCTTATTTTCAAAGGCGTAACCCCTAATAGGATCGGTACGCTTCACAAATATAGTATAACGATCATACTTTATCTCTCCTACTTTCACGTTACTCTTCGAAATCAATCTGCATATCAGAATGGCCTTACACGAATTGTTATTTGTAGATATAAATTCGTCTGTTTTTCATTCGGTTAAATAAAGCTTGATTGCTACATTCGCGTTTCTGAAAGGCAAAAAATGTATATGTTATTTACGCAAATCAGATATATATTAAATGTAAAATAAGTAGTAGATTAATGAGTAAAAATTAATTTAACAAGTTCCGTAACGAAATAAAATAAAATTTTAAGTATCTAGTTTTTTTGTAAATAAAAATCAAACTCATGAAAAATTTAGATTAATAAAAGATTAATAACGAAATAATTAATCAAATTAATGCAATAAAAGTAAAAATTAATGCAATAAATTTCGTAATAAAATAAAATTAAATCTTAAGCATCTAATCTTCTCTTAAATCGTAGATAAAAATAAAAAAATGTACAGAAAATTAAGATTAATGGTATAATAATTATTGCTGATTTATATTCGAGTTTATACAATGATACGTAACTACCAATAAACTTTTTCTTCTCGCAGTTTATTCGTGTAGCGTGCAGAAATTCAGAGAATCAGTCTCTTCGGATTCGCATCGACGAGTGCAGTTGCAATTCTTACGTGCAAGGGGAGCCTGCGCGCTCAAGCCAATCATCGTTGCTCGAAGGAGCGTGAAGTAGGAGGAGCCGAAGGACATCCCCGTTATCCGTGTCCTGACGTGACGTGCGCGGTGCAAATTGGCAGCTTCCTTCCTGCCGACGCTTGATTCGCCACCATCGAAATCGCTCGAGCGTCGAGATCGAAATCGTGGAGCGGTTTCCTCGATCATGGATCTCCTCGGTTTCGATTTACGAGCGAATCAAACTCACGCGATCGTCGCTCTCGGGGAATCTCTCGAGTGTATTGTTAAACAACAATATACCTATTACAAATAGTAATTGTACAATCCACTACGAATTGCTACGTAAATAAATTAGCTAATATCCTTGAAGATTGTCGATTGTTACAAAAATAATCGCATTAACGGATATATCCCTTTCGAGAACCTTGATTTAAAGACTATGCCACAAAAAAAATGTACATGAGCAGTATGATGGAAAAAGAGTCTAATTGCATTAATTGGAGTTCTAGTTATAAATTGGCAAATCGGAATTTTCTATAAGTTGAGTCTATATTATACATATAATTCTATATTTTAAAAAATATCGGTATGGTTTTAATACCATACGATATCTTTATAATTTTTACTGTATTGATGTTAATTAATATCAATGAGAATTATATAGACATCGCATGATATTAAACTCACACGATTATATATTTTTTAAAGTGTATTTAAGATAATCAGAATTCTGATTGATTCTGATATGATCAGAATCTTCTGATTCGTTCGTTTTTAATTAGAGATTTTGCGAATTGTGAAATGTAAGCAAATCAACATTTTGAATTTGCGTTTATATTATTGCCTCATGATCTTTCCTGGTGATTGGCCAATTCGTTTATTGCCTTACGTTTTCCTGTACTATAATTCCAAGTCCGTCGCAGAAATTATTGATGGAGAGCGAGACAGCAACGGCGGATCAATTATTTTAAGCGAGTATTACATTAGACGTCGGGCATGAACAATGTAATCGGACATAGACGCGTAAATAAAGTATCGTGTTTTTCTACCGAATAAATAAAGTATTGCATATCCTGTGTAATGGCGATGTGGATTTAGCGTCGCGCTCGTTACATAACTTCCCAGACTCGCGATGTTTCATTCGTTGTATTACTCTCAAAATTTTTTCGTATAATGTGACGTGTATATATATATATTTCGTATCCGAATTGCATTGCACGCGCTTGTCGTTATATGACGAATTAAAATATAAAGATAAACGAATTAAGATAAATAAATGGCAATATATGACATGATCTGAAATAAAGAAGAATCGTAATGTCTATAATAAATATACATAGAACGATTAACAAAAAAACATAAAACGCGTAAGAATACTATTCTTCATAAATTACGAGAGATCTGTCATGGAGATGAGAGCGAACACGCTACTTCCGTCTTCGGGTTCATCTCGGAGGAAACCGAGAGCAACGAGAGACTCGACGAGAGTCGCTCGCTCCATAGCCGCAGCACAATAGGATCAATATCCCGCTGGGGAATATAAACCCCATAATCCTCCTGGCATCTGTGGGCCACCTGCAGTCGTGCGTTTCGTCACGGGTTAGGCGTGCGTTTTTCCTCCGGTGTCACCTAGTCGCGAGGTGATTCCAAATATTTGGACAAGGTGCCGCAGATCGAATCGAAGGTTTTTCCCTTGATCGACGCTTAGCAACTGACACTGTTATTCTCACGTTCGCGACTTTCTAATAGCATAAACCGTATGGACTTTCCGTTTCTTAATATACTTTCGTTAATTTTAATATAATAATATAATATGTAATATCATGACAATATAATATTATAAAGATAATCTTCTGATTATATATGTTAAGAAGAATAAAAGTTAGAATCACACTATTGTTTTGTAAATTATTAAAGTTGAGTTATAAATTAAACCTATTTTTCTACATTTATGTATAAAAAAAATCCATGTTGTATCAACAGCATTATTTGGTAATAGTCTAATTGAAATAATCTTGTTAATTCTTGTTAAATAATGACGATATTAATAAAAAATATAGGATGCTTTTGTCCTAAAATGTTATTTGTTTCGTTACTGTTATTGAATTAATAAGATTATTTTCATTTATTGCTATATTGATTAATGCTGTTAATCTTTCTTTTTTCCATGATTTTTAAATTTTTCTACTTGTTTATTGTTATTTATTTCAAGAGATTCTCATTGTTTGTTTGTTCGATTGTGCGAATACGTAAAGGTTGGTTAATTCTGACAGACGAGTTTAACTTGAGCAATCGCTCGTGATCGACGAGATTCAGCAAGAGAAATCCCCAAGCTCGATCGATCATGATTTCGACCGGTGACAACCTCGAACATAGGATTACGCGGTGAATCAAGGACCATAAGGACTTGGTTTATTCTTCGCCGTTGCTCTCTTTCCTCGTCGTATCGTAATCTTTTTGAAAAGGGCGGGGAACGTCGCACCGGTCGGAATCACAATGCAAGAATCTGTCGCAGGACTCTAAATATTTTCACAGCCACGCCAATCTATTGTCAAGCTTGGGGATTACCTAGAAGAGCCTTATAACCATCTTTGATTTCGCTACAAAGACTTGTCAGTCGGAATCTGCTCGATAACTTTTGCAGTCAAACTTTTGCAATTTCTAAACTCTATAAAATAAAATTACAGAAAAACGTGTATCCTATACAATATATTGTTTCCACAATTAGTATACAGCTATATAATATTAATTTCTGTAATTATGATTTTATATAAGATATACGTTTTTTGATCATTTTATTTTTCATAGAGCTTGATAAAATTTTATACTTTGTAATAAATAAATCACAATATTTTTTATATTCTTTATGCTCTTCTCTTATATTATAATTGATTTATAAAGCCTTGTTATTTTATACTTTGTAACAAATTTCAATTATCAAGTTTTCCTCTTTTATATTTATAGATTATAGATATAGATTTTAGATAATAATTTTGTACTATTGCCGTACTAAAATTTTTTTCAAATTCTACTAATTTTTTTTAATCAACATTTCGAAATTATAATAAAATATTATATTTTGAAGTAGAATTCAATTAGCAGGTGTAAAACAAAATTACCGAAAAACGTACGTATTCTATACAATTAAAATCACAACAGAATTTAGTATAGAATCATTATAGTTAGTTATTTAAAATCCTGTTGTATTTAAAATTAAACATTTCGTAATAAAATTCAGTTATCAAGCTTTCTATTTTTACATCTATAAATAATATTATTTTAGATAATAATTTTAATACCAGTATCACATACATATATTTTCTAAATTCTAATGTTAATTTTTTTTTAATTTTAAACGAACTCACTTCTCTTTTTTGAGCAAGTTATTTCTACGCTATACTATATCGCAATCACTATATTGTGACTTCAACTTCGTCAAATTTTATTCTACCAACGCATTACGTGGAAGTATTGAAATTTCGATAAGATGATCGCGCGATGCCTACAGAAATTTGTGAGACCACTTGGGTGGCAGCGTCGAAACGAACAACGATAGACTCTACCAGTTTCTTTTCAAGTCACAAGAGTATGATCGATCATCATGGCATTCGGATTACGTTCTATTCAACAGGACGTACTACAAGATACTCTCAGCAGGTAGCGGGCCCGCAGGACACGAATCGAATCGCTCGTGAAAGTGTAGATTTAACGCGGCTAACCGCTCGCGTTTTCCGCGCCGTAGTCGCCTGGGCTAAAAGCAGCGTTCGCTTAATCGTGCGCGGCCCGAGATTTATTATTTATCCGCAGATCCATTGTCCTTAATTTATCGTGTGTTCCGCTTATCGACATTTACGACCCTAATGGCGCTCGCTATCCGACGCGAAATCCGCCCTCGGGGCTGTTTGAATTTTTCAGGAGCCGAAGCGTCGAATCCGTCGCGGATTTCCGAGCGCTTATTTGGTCTCCGCCGCCGTCGCAAACTTTCCGCGTGTCAAACAGATGTAAATCATTCACTATGTCGACCGAATTTTAACGACTGCGCCGCTCACGCGTTAAGCGGTGCACCGAAAAAAAAATGCTGCGTACGCTTTTAGATCGAGGAATAAGCCGTACAATTTCCTCAGGAAAGGAAGCGTGAAAAAATGCTCTCACGCATATCTGAAATGTTGAAAGTGACTTTTTTTAACGTAAAAAGTGAGATTTCATTAGATATATATTTGAGTTAAAATTTAAAATTACAAATGAAAGTGTAATTATTATAATGTTAAAATTATTAAAATACTACCTTTAAGAGTTTCATTGTTTCACATACGTTTTTATAGAAATCATATAAAATTGTAGAAAAATAGTGAGACAATCGAATCAGCAAAATATATCAACATAGAATATGCGATAACACAAAGTAATATTTTTCACGTCTCTAATCCAATCGATTAACGTAGTAATTTAGAAGGAGCAACGGGAATCGCTCTACGAATTGCTTTACGAATTTTACCGAAAAACAAGGGAACGAAAAAAGTCGCCGACCGAGAAAAGAACGGAAGAAAAAAGAAGTAAACCGTCGACCGACGTTCGGCGGCAGTCAGTATATCGGAACCCGATTCCGATATATCCGATTGGATGTCGAGTGCGATTGATTTTTCTTCCAGCTGTAAACCGAGATTAGCGGCGTCGCGCGGTAGGTCCATGTATGCGAGCACACACTCGAGAACGAGCGAATGAATGAATGAATGAACGAACGAATAGAGGTGCCTCTATCTGGCGGAGATGGGGATGGAGAGGGAGGAGAAAAGAGTGTATGCGAGTCCCCCCCCCCCCGGGTCAGCTCAGGTTTCGCCCTTCGAGGACTTATTTTTCTCTATTTCTCTCTCTACGGGTTTCACCCTTCTCGATCGTTCGGTAGTCGGGTGGCACTCATACTATCCACAGGCTCGCTTCTTAACTTACCTAGCTCGGGTGTCGCGTAAACCCCTCTAACGAGGACCAGGATCTCTCCTTCTCTCGCTAAAGAGAACGTCATTAAATGGCGATCGCGATTTGTCGACTTCCAGAGAGGAAATCTAATAATAAACCTCTTTATCGCGCGCAAGGTGGCCATGGAACTGCCGATGCGTATCTCAATGACGGCTTTTTCGGTTTGTATGGTTCGCGAATGACTTAAATTTAATTAACTGGCCACCGGCAATCTAGATTTTTTTTATCATTTAAAGCTGTAACGTCATTACCTGTCTCATACAAAAATGTGGAAGGTAATGAGATACTAAAAGTCAAAAGGAACTAAGGCAATAACGCGACAAATGAATTATAGCAACGATTAGCTATCGCTTTAACAACTTGCTTCATTTATGTTGAGTAACTTATTAAATTCGCATAACGCGCGGTCTTAGGTAGAATTACATTGGAACGCATCAAGCAATCGTCATATAATTTTAGTTGCTAATTTAGAATAATCTATTATGGGGCAATAAAATTCATGTCTCGTATGAGTAGCGCTCGAATGAAAACGATATTATCACTCTTATTTTACTCCCATTATCGCGTTCTGTAGTTAATGCTTGAAGAGAAGCTGTGTTAAAATATCTAAAAATTTAGATAAAGCTGAAAATAATTTTGTTGCCATCAAAATAAATATGTAGAAAACATAAGCAAAAATGTTGACATTCTAGTAAGCAATACTACAGTTTTACAGAATTATTTTAATGGTCTAACCAAATTATTTTCAGATTTATATCTCAATTTGTAGATATATACAAAAAAATTTGTAGATTAACAAAACGTTTTCTTCATATATACAAACTGTAGATTAAAATGCGCATTTTTTTTTGTTTTCAATTGTTCGTCGATTTTTCAGCACGTTCGATCGCATTCGAATCTTTCTGTGATTGTCATAAAATCAAGTGACGCCCAGCAAACAAAACTAACAATGACATATAAGAGCAACATTATAATTTCTGATTCAACAATGCAACTGTTACATACAACATGTCATATTGTGAGTTCCGAATGTGTACATCAGTTAGAAAGGCGACAGTTAGAAACGAATACTTCTCGGAGTAAAAAACAGAGAAGATTTGCAGCGTAAAGTTAAAAAAATATCAAATCAAGTGTCATTTATAAATTTAGAGTAAATAAAATAAATGGTGTTTGATCATTACGCATAAATAACGCATAAATTATTTGAGTAACTTACAGTGACTTACAGTTATATTACTTTTAGTATTTGCTGGACGGAA
The DNA here is from genome assembly GCF_001594045.1 of Atta colombica. Classification (NCBI taxonomy): domain Eukaryota; kingdom Metazoa; phylum Arthropoda; class Insecta; order Hymenoptera; family Formicidae; genus Atta; species Atta colombica. The sequence goes on from NW_017259375.1 coordinate 999,694, forward strand.
GTTATTTCGTCATCAACGACAGATGTCTCAAATTCCGGGGATTCCCCGCGGAGTCTCATGGCATCCAGCGTCGGCAAATTAATTCGATCAATTAATACGTGCAATTAATACGATGCGCATTGGTTAATACAGACTGGGTGTTATCTCGCAGAGTGCAGTTCGGGAAACGACGACCCTGTCCTGCGGCTCGCACCTACATGGATTGCGAAACGGCAGTGGCGGCGGTTATGCACACGCGTGCACGTGTACGTACCGCGTCCAATCGATATCATGGTGGCGACACCGAACCGCCATTTCATTCAGGATCCCTCACAATCCCTTTCTCTGTTACGTCCTGCATATCCCTAACTAATAATTCAAAAGGATTATTTTTTCTTGCAAAGTTAAACAGTCAAAAATACGACGGAAGCCAAAAAGAATAGAAATTTTATCTAGATACTATAAACTTTCTAATGACTTTTTGATATTATAGTGATATTCTTTGTCTATAAAATACATATTACACGTTTTTTTAACAATAATTTAATTTTCCTGCAATTAAAGATCTCAATAAATTATTTGAATTGTTGAAAATATAGAGACCGCAAATATCGTATAAATCAAACGAATGTCAGAAAGAAATTTCACTTTCATAGTAGTAACATATAGATTATGCAGAACGTTGCACAGTTCAGAGAGATGTGGTGACTATTAATTCTTTGACAGATTGAAAGTTAAATTTTCCATAAACTAACGGAAAGTCTCTTGTGATAAATATATGTATTTAATAAGAATATGATGCTAATAATATCAATTTAATAAAAGACTATATCATTCCCTTACTTCAAAAAATGACATAATTAAAAAGAATTAAATTTTTCAGAAAAGGAGAAAAATTATTTTTCAACTTAAAAGAAAATTATTGACAAAAAAATACTCTTAGAAAAATACTCTTAGAAAATGATTAAATGTCATTTTTATCATTTTGATTTATATAACCCTTAAAAAATCAGCCTTTTTGAATTGTGACAATTTCTTACAAAATTATAACAAATCCAGAGTAATTCATCAAAAATGATGAATTACATAACTTAAAATATCAGCGATTAAGGTTTATATTTACTTTGATCAGTCAAAATGACTAAATTAAAAATAAAACAATTTCTTTTTCAAGCTTCATTCATCAAAACTGTCTTAACTTTAAATATTCTCTATAAAAAATTCTCTTTTTCGCTTACAAAAAGATACAATTCAATGTGCAACTCTTGTAAAAATTATAATCGATAATCTTTGAAAATCTTAAGAATGACACAAATGCTATTTAGCAGAAGGATTGTAAAAGCAAAGTTAGTTTATTTTTAATGACAAAATAATCTTTTATCTAACTTATTCATAGTAATAAGTGAAAAATCACATTTTTTAAATTATATCATTTTTATGTAAAAGGGAACAATGTATTCTATTCCTTGTTAATTTAACACATCAGGTTTAATATACTTTCCAATGTGACTCGAGGAAGTCGATAAAAGTCACGAACCTCGGCGAGCCCGACATATAGGCGAAAGAGAATTGGTTCCCCGTTTGCTTTTGAGACGCCGACAGAATCGGAACGACGATCAGGATCGATCGAGGTTTGATAATCAGGTTGTTGGCACCTGTAGCAACCGGCGTAATTAATGCCGATGCTAGATGCACCCTTTGCTCTTCTCCTCTTGCCCTCTTATCTCCATTCCACGACTCTTCTACTGTCTCTCTTCAAAGCTCATTAATTTTCGACAGGACATTAGCGAACAAATTAGGCAAATTGACTGTTTTCCCTCTTCCTCTCCCTTCTTTCTTCTCTTCACTTCTCTGTCGGCTTACCTTTTTGTGTAGCTTTGACATTCAAAGGTAAAGTGGCTGAAGTGAATCAGTCAGGAAGTAGGCGTTTTCATCGCAGAGTTCCAAGAGACATGCAGAGCGAGGGGAAAGAAGGAGAATCGAGAAGAAAAAATGCATGATGAAGTATCTTCGTCCTGGTCCCTCTTTTTGCCATTGCGTTTGTTCTCTCCAAATCCATCTCTCTTCTGATTTCTTTCCTCCCTCCAGCTGCTCTTTCTCCGACTTCACTTTCTCGCGGGGGTAATTAACGATTTAACAGACACGCTAGATGAGCAATGCCGTGAGTTAGTTAAGCAAGTTCTTATTAAGACTAACGTAGTTTCTGAGAAGGATGAGGAGAGAGAGAGAGAGAGAGAGAGAGAGAGAAAGAGAGAGAGAGAGAGAGAGGTGAGAGAGGAAGAGAAACGAATGTAAACGTCTAAAAGAAAAAAAAGAGAAAAGTAAAGTTTGTTATGTCCTAGAATATGCAAATCTCCCTCCAGATATTCTACATACAGAAAATTAGATTGTAAAGTATAAATTAACATAATAAGTACGAAATAAGGATCAGTGCGTCTCGAGACGAAGAAGAATGCAATAAATACGAAAAATTGCGAGTAGGAACGAAGTTACGCGTTGTACATCATAAGGGGTGTATTACTTTAACGAATATCGTAAGTTATAAAACTTTACAAGATATGTAAAGTAAAATCACAATAACACCTGTCCGACAAAATTTAATTTATTTTCTGGAATATTTTTGCATATTATATAAACTATGGATGCTTCAGTACGCATCGATAATTTGAAATATCAAAACGTAATATAATATTCAATATTTTACATTCTGAAACTTATTATTTCATAGCATATCGAGCTTAAAATATCGTTTGATTCAATATAAAGGCTGTATTCCAAAATGTACTTATATAACATAGTCGGATGTACTAAATTTAGTATTAAATCAAAAAGCAATATAAAAATTGATAAAATACAGTACAGCAAAAAGATTATGTTGTATTTATTATCTTAAAATTATCGATTTTTATCATTTTAACACTATTTCTCCTCCAATTCTGTTAAAATTCTGATAGCTAAATTTGAATAACGGATTCGTATTCAGCAAGCAAAAATATATCGAAAATGATTTGTACTAAAAAAAAATATTATTGTTGGACATCAAACTAGCAAGTTTAGAGAGTGAGAAGATCGGTAAAAAATCGTTTTTAGAAAATTGAATCTTTTTAAACTATGCAACGATACAGTCATGTTAATATTGTGTGAAAAATCACACAAGTTATAAGATGGATATATTAAGAAATTTGCCGAGAGAAATAAGCTATTATATATATATTATAAGTACCTACGTCACGAAAAGATGCAAGTAGGATCAACTCAGGATGTATCGAGTGCAGGATGAGCAAAGGCGAGACGAATACGTTAATATTTTATGTATTTAAATAAAGAGTGGTGGCGATGGGCGCACATTCACACGCAAGATGGACCTGGGACTCGCCCGGCTAATGGCTTTATAATGCCTTCATTTCGCATTAAAACATCCGTCGGCTCTCCAACACCTCGACGACGATTCTCGCAATGTGTCCTGCAAGAGATCCGATACAACAATTCGCCTCTTGTCCACGATAATGCACCGTTCTTGCGCGAAATTATACGCAAATTCAAACGCACGTGACTTGCGCTAGAAAAAAACGCGAAATATCTGAATATTTCTCTTGAGCACGAAATCAGACAGAATCTTCTAATTTGTGAAAGAGATAATTATTAAAATCTCTCCGTAATATTTTGTAAATTCAAACATAGGAATACAAAATTTAACATAATTTTCCCGTTGATAAGCATTTAATATAAATGATAATTTAATGTACAATATTATAATATAATATGTTGTTAAATATCAAAGAGCAATGATAATCCAATCCCTTGAATTAAATAACATTTTAATATTTTAACTTTCATACATTTCCTACATTTGTAAATCCATTTCTGTGGTTGAATCGCTTAGTTTTGAAGTAAACAAAGTCCATATTAATGTATGTACTTAATAAATAATAACTGTTGTATCAAGTTTAATGTATTTCTTGATTTAAATTGTTTAACTCTATTGTTATTAATTAAATTAATGTTATATTAAAATAGAAGCAATGGAGATCTATAGAAGTGATTAAAAATAATTCAAATTGAATCATTGAATATAATTTGACACTATAAAAGGATTTAACAGTATAATGTAATATATAATTTAATATAACATTATATATTATAATATACTTTTTAATTGTTATAATGTTTATTATAACATTTATTAAAATATAATATATAATATAATAGCACATCAAATAATACCTAAATCTCAAAATTGAAGAAAATTCAAAAACGTGAGGGATAGCCTGATGATTAAAATGTCTTTATAGACATCTGGCGTCCGTGATAAATTTTTCGTTAATTATATTCCCATCAGGAGTTGCTTTCGCCTTGCAAAATGTGCTCTACTTTAATGAGCAGAAGCAGATTCATGTGCTTTCGTTCTCGGTCTTTTTACCGAAGGCGCGATCGTAATCGCGTGCTTTACGGCGACAGGACGGGAGAGGAGACCTAATCAAGCGGCCGGACATTCTCGATGTTTACGACGAGACGTTACGCGCTGATTTTTTCCCTTTTTCATCGTAACGCTCTCACCGTGTCACTCCTCTCGGCGCCGCTGCTAATACCGGATCCCGTCGCCTTTTCGTGCCGAACGCAACGCGTGATTTACGACCGAAGGATGGATCGGTCGGGACCGACCGGCCGCACGTCTATTCATGTCCTAATGCCCGTCCGATACGGCCATAATGATGGAAATGTATTCATTTTGCCCACTTTACGACATGATGATCGCTCGACGAATTAATAAAGCGAATAGCTACGCGAACGATAAATTTAATCCCAGTTTAGTATACTAATTAATTATTTCAATTGTCGACGCGCTGAAAGTTACAGCTTTCATATATATTCGCGCATTATATTTAATGGATAGAAGATGGAATAAATATATATTATGATATTTGTAAAGAATAAAAGTGATATAAAATCAATTGAAATTTGCTAAGAAAATACTCGACGACATATAATGGCAGATAAAGTTTCCGGCCAATATATAATTTTATCTTCCAGATTGACACATACAAATTTATTACATACATTTTTATATTATAAATTAATAAAATTCCGTTATAATTAACTTCAGAACATGATTTGAAGAGTTTTAGTATTATATGTATTAAAATATTTGTATATTAGATTTTTATTTGCCCACTGAAAAAAATTCCTAAATTTAAGTAATATTTTCTTGAATAGTATTAACAATAAGTAAACATTTTTTTAATGCAAATAAATATTTATTAAAAAAAAAAGTAATATTTAAATTAAATAACATGTTTACATTTAGATATTTATCTGCAATAAGGAAATGTTTACTTAGTATTACTATTCAAGAAAATATTACTTAGATTTAGAAAATTTTTTTCGATGTAAATATTCTTTATCTAAACAATTCGATAAAATTGCTCATTATAGAATTTAAAAATATATGATTAAAAAGGGAGAATTAATTCTTCATTGCGATAAATGAGTGTTACATACGCTGAAAAAAGTGTCCAATGCAAGAACGACAACGTGAGAGCGATCTCGTGACCACGTTGGTAATCAGTCAGTCTCGCTGGCTTTCCAACAAATGGTGACTCCTTCATCCCCTAATCGCACGGCCGGCTTAAGGATCGCGTGATGATGCCTTTAAACGGGGCATCCTGTAGCCAGTTAACCATACAGAACCGACAACATTTGCCTAAGCGTGTACACGCCAGCTCGGACAGGATCAACTGCGAATAATAGTTCCTTACCTCGATCACATCAGGCTTACCCACGCCAAGGATGAGAGAGTAGATACTCGAGCGATTTATCCGTAGGATAATATCTGCGACCCGGCGATAAATAATCTACAAGAGAGAGAAGGAAATGTTTTTGTGTTATTTATGAGTTAATTATATGATAACGATGATATATATGCTTCAGTACCTTCCCGCACGGACCATTCAGGATTAAATTCTTACGAACAGAGATGATAAAAATACGATTCAGTCTGTTATCTTTCCAAAGTTCTTAAGTAATTTAAACAAGATAATTTTAGGAATGAGTGGAACATAACAGAAATGGACGATGGCTAAGGGAGAATATTCGGAACGGCGGCTCGGACATATTCGGTACAAGAAGTTTATTAGGGTTTATTTACAAGGGAGCAGCTTGCACAGCAATAGGTGTACGCGTTTTTCACAACACAAGCATTAACAATGTAACGCCCTACACTAACACTAATCGCCGCGGCGATAATAATCCTTTAGGTGCTCGTAGAGAACGCGCGAAGTGTCGCTCTGAGATTCTTAATTCTTCTCTTTTCGCTAGGCTCAACTTAAATGTGAATCCAATGCCAAAATCATCGATTCTTTAATCTACACACTTTATCCAAGAGGTACTCTGAAAGCGTCCTTAGGAAAATGTCCTATGGAATGTCTTTAGAATGTCCTTTAGAGATCGGTGCTATATGGAAAAACGAAGTACTGTAAATCCTTTCAATCAAAACGTGTCGCGTTCAAGGCGCTCACTTCACGCTTGCTCCACGTCGAAGTATGGAATCGAAACATAAATAACGATAACAATAGCTTGTGATACGAAATATACAGCTTATATTACAAGAGATAGAGGCGTAGTTATCTTATATCGCAAGTATATATATGTATACCTATATACAAGTAGACTTTAGTCGTCGTACAGCTTAGTGTTGCCCTTAAAGATGTATATACGTGTATTATGTACGGCATTGTACGGCACTATGTCGCCTTGGGAACCAGGATGGTTACATATGTACAATCCGTTCGTATTCTTGCGTGTGCGATCCGCTGAAAATCATTATGATCTTTGCAGATCGTTCGCTAGACTTCGAAACGCAACTGTGTTTTTTGTATACGTAGCTACAAAGTAACAATTTTGATGAAATATAGAAACGGGAACATACAACGAAAACGTTTTTCGCGAAAATCGGATTATCCGATTCAGCGTATCATCGCGGTTTTTTCTTTGACAGTGAGAATAGTTTGAGCGAACCTATAAAATATGCTGCAAGATACACATCAGGTAATGGAACTTCAAGGTATCCGGCATCTCTTCTGCAAGTCCAAGAGATTTTTTACGCAACGATATTTTTTTATTTTTATTGATTTCAAAGTGCATCTTTAAGTGTATCTTGACCATGAGCGTAACCAGGATAACTTTTAGGAAGGCAACAAAATTAAATTTGAGATTTTTTTTAACCCCGGAGGGGGGGACTGTCAGATTTGTTTTATTTTATATTATATTTAATGAATTACTGATAGGTAAATCATAAAATCACACATATATTTTATTTGTTAATTTATTTTATTTTTTTTTAATTGTAAACTGATCGTTTAAACTGGAAAAACTTAAATTTAGAATACTAGCCGTTTTGGATTTTCAGAAAATCTTTTTAGAACTTTCTGTCTTCTTTCTAAAATAAATTTCTTGTGAATACACATGAAATATAGATTGTTTAAGAACTTTAATTACTTCTGTTCTTCTTTAAGAATTAGAGGTACCATGATCTTCCTTGTCTTTCCTGGCTACGCCCATAATCCCGACTACCAGGACTCGCGGCGGTCCTATCGCTTCCGATCGCTGATCAAGGCAAGGATATATACAGATCGGGCTTCTCTCGGTCCCAGGGTTCAGTCAAGGAGACAACGGAATCGCCGAGTCACGTGAGACGGCTCGAGTCCCCTGTGCTTTGCCACCACGCCAAAGGTCGAGAGTTCAGCCGAGAGAGGCAGTATTCAGACCCTCGGAGAGCGTGCGCTTTACGTTTCTTTCCTCCGGTTCATCTTTGCGGCGCGGCGCGAGAAAAGGACGGAGAGCGACAACTCGCCGTGGCCAACTCGAGAACCTTTGACACTACAATTATCGTTGCTATTCACGCTGGATTCTGCATGTTTCGTCGGTACCTCGGACTCGCGGCACCTACTCCGCGACGTCTTCCGACGCCGTGTGACACATGACACGCGCAACGAAAATCGATTCCCGATTTTTACATAAACATTCCATACCAATTTATCACGTTACGCATGCATATGAATGTGTGAACGTATGTGTGTTTACGTTCATCTTGTATTAATCTAACGGAATGGAGACCGGCTCCTTAATAATTCAATGACAAAAAACATAATAATTAATTGTATACGATAAATATTGCACTTTTAATAAGAAAATTCTGTAACTGCTAAGAATTCTGGAACTCTAAAAGAAATGAAATATAAAGCTTTATTTTAAGTAAAAATAAAATACTTATTATTTTAAATTAATAATTAATAATTATTATTATTAATAATATTTTATAATATCATTACAAGATTATATTATTAATAATAATCATCATTATTAAATCGTACATCAATTTAATTCATGATAAGGTAAGCTTAGGTACGTATGGGCTGACTATGAACTGTAATTTCTTTATAATATAATAATTGCTAAATAAAACATTTTTGTAGCCATTCTGAAAGTCAATAGCCATCTTTTCCGTATGCCCATTTTACCCGAGTTTACCTTATTACAAGTTTTCTAGTTTCAGTTTATGATTGTGTTTCAAGACCGACAAATAATCGGCACGCAATTTGCTTGAACTGGAAAATCTATGTAAAAATTCATGCAAGAAATATTATTAGGCACCTCCGCTTTGATCGAATAACACTTATTTCTACCAAACAGATTAACTTTAATCTTGATTTAACTTAATTCGGTAGAAATGGACATAAGGCTCCTTTTATACATTTATTTGTATTATTTTTCAAATAATGCGATGGAAATCGATCAGCGCGCGCAAAAGTTTCGTCAGTTTTTCAATGAAAGAAGACGAATATTGCAAGATGAATTGATTGTTACATTTCGGTCTTAGTCGAGAAAAGTTGACTTTCATCACATCGAAAGGAATAGATTCCTCCATAAAAAACGCAACGCAATTGTACAATCCAATTGTATTTCCTTTTCTATATGAGAAAAGGCTCAGAAAAAGTGTAATCTTAATAACACGTTTGAGACATCAAACTTGTTTTTTATTTATCTGCATGGGACTGTACTAGAACTCTCTTCTTCCTTTTTTTGCCAAATATCAAACATATACCTATTTCACTTTAAGTTCCAAAAGTGTACACTAGTTCAACCACAGGAAATTGATCTTATCGAGTTTCTCTAAAAGAAAATCGCGATCATTGTTTTCCTAATGAAGCCACGAAGGACTACGACGGTGAAAGATCTTGAGCCTCCCTGCTGAGACTATCTGTAGGCGACGGCGTGGCCCTTCTGGACGGCGACGGCGACGGCGCAGCCGGCGTTGAGGACTTGGGGACAGTCGTGTGATAGGGCGAGAATCGATTGTGACCCAAGGCAAGAGGCGATGGATAGAGTGGTCGAGGGGCCGCGGGGCCTGTTGTATTCTGCTGGGAACTGGACGCGACCAGCTGTTGTTGATGATGTGCCGCTGCAAAGATAGTAGATCCAATCGAAGAGGCCCACCATAAATGACCTAGTTGCTGTTGCTGTTGATGTTGTTGCTGTTGATGGCTGGTGCCCGCGGCTGAAGCACCCGGATAGACCAAAGTGGGATTAACCAACTGGGCGTAAGGATTGGTAGCAGCTACGGCCGCCGCCGCTCTCAGCAGCATCTGAGAACGCGCAGCCCACAATGCTTTCTCCTCGAGACTGAGATTGTTCACGGCGCCTGCCTGGAGTTGTTCCATTTCGAAAGGAAGCCGATGCGGAAACCTCAACGTTTGCTGTTCTGCCAGCATTGATTCCATCGTCTCCCTAAAAGGGAAGCTGCTCCATTATGCATACCGCCTTCTAGCCGCGAAATTCTTCGAAAGGATATTGAGTCAAACTTTTGTCAGCCAAATAAAATTCACTAATGAATTGTCCATTTCGTTTTCAAATTTTCGTTTAATTTATCTTCTCTGTTATAGGCTTCGACGCTATTATGATTAATGATCTCCTTTAAAGCTGGTAGCTATATTTATGATTTTACACGCTAGCAAATAACTTTTACTGTATTATTAAAAAGAAAGAAAGAAAGTGATAAATCTTTTTCCTACATCAATACAGAATTGAAGCGAAGTCTCAACATTGATTTATGTAGTTCCAAATTCTTTTATCATAGACGATTTTATCGAACTCGGCGCCGTTTAACATCAGTTAGTAAGGAGCTTACCTCTCGAAGTCCGTGAGACGAGAAGAATCCCGAAAGCCCTTGGCGAACGGATTACTGTCGATCTTGAGCTTTGTGATCTGTAACAAGCGGAAAAATGGCCGTCGGTTAGTACATGGCGGACAGGAGATTGGCGATCGGAGAGATCCGGTCGCCCCCGGACTCGCATTAACATCGGCGATCTCTCGCAAATTCCCCGATCTTATTACCCGGCGCGCGACAGCTCGGCTTCGCTTCGGGAAAATTACGTCACCGGACAGCCAACGGCGCGTGGCGGAAAACGGCCGGCTGTTTCGAAACGGTTCGTTCCATCGATCGAGAGTCAACGGCTCGTAAAATTAGAAGAAGGCGGCGAAGCGACCTACCTATACAGCGGAGGAAAGGGAGAAGGAAGCTGGGAAATCAGAGGGATCGAAGAAGAGATAGGGGAACTCGCTGATACACGTGAATTCTCGCGGGCGTTACGGAAGTGAACCGGGAATGCACTGGTTTCGAGATTTTTCTGGCAATAGTAGAGTTGCTAGCTGATTCATCATGACTGAAAGATCAGATATATATTTTTGATCGAAATGAAATAAGCGACCATGATATTATTCATTGAATACAATTCTTCATTTATTGAAAGACATTGTTTTGAAAATGGCATGAGAAGAATTATGAAACGTAACGAATTTACTAAAAATAAAAATTTTGCAATTTTGTGTAAACGTGTATTGAGTACAGAAGTGATACAGTATATATTATATTAATTGACAAAACGATTTTATATAAAACTTTATATTTTATAAAAAACTTCATTTTGTTAGTCAACAGTTAGTTTATCAAAAAAAGTAAAGCCTGTAGCCAAAGATAGATAAAAGATAAAAGTGCTACGTATAGGAGTAAATATAAAAGCGTTAGAGTTAGTTTACAATAAACATTAAACTCAATACATATTTCTGATATGTTGGATGTTTCATTTTAATTAAAGTATTTTTCGAGAATGAGACGTGAGATTGAAAAAAGTTTCAGACAAAAGTTATGTAACTTCAAGGGAAACATAAGATGGTACCATTGGTTTGATTTTGGATGATCTTATCAAGATCTTTGAATCACTTTGAATTTTTTTAAATTTCCATTTTTCATTCCATATTCTGTATGCATATTTTAACAAGATAAATTACTTAAATTGTACACAAAAGAATTCATTATTAAGAAGAAACCTAACGATGAACTGTTCATTAATTTTCCTACATATAGTTCCGATTTTCTTTAGAGGTGTGTCCAAAAAGTAAATAATGTTCGTTTTCAGTAAATAGTTGTAGAAAATGATCTCCTTTCCATTTTAACCATTTTCTTTATAATGGATCTTTATGTTTTCATTCTAATATTTTCTTGTACGTTAACAAGCAAAGCTACCTCTCACTGCGAAGGCAAAGAACGCTTTGTTCACACTCGGCACTTAAAAAACCGTCGACTAACACGGTGGTCGACAGGAAGAAATCTGAGAAAGTTTGTCTACGTGTTGGTCTACATATCGTCACGTTTGTAGTAGCCTCTTAAGTGGTTGGGCTGCATTTCCTCTCTCGTTTGTGTGCACCACCCCTACGGAAATCTACCCTAAGTCAGATCTACACCCTAGTTTGGCGTTTCGCATTACCTACAGGGGCCCACCCACGACGGATGGGACGAATACACAGGTGGCCCCGTTTCCGAGATCTCCCGACATTGACCATTTAAACGATGCCCTTCGCTTAGTATCCTCCCTTTCGCCGAAATCTTTGAGGACAGATTTCATTGCCTGATTCTCAAGGGATAATACCTGCGTTCCGACGATTGCAAAGTTTTCAAACATAAAAAGATGTGTTGAACCGACAAAATTTTCCGCGTGTTTAAGCGCGAAACGCATCAGCTTACATCGCAAGATGCACATGACCAGATATGTACTTCAAAGAATAACAATAAGATAATTCATTTTACAAAAGATTGTAAAAATCTCTTAATATTTTATCTATTATAACGTTTTGCATGTATTCTTTTATTATAATACTTGTTATCTGCATTAATATAATTAATGATATTAATTAATAATGATAATTAATTATCATTTAATTATCAATTAATTTAAATTTTAAACTAGAAAATACAAATTTATATTAATTTCAATAATATTTTTTTACATCCTATCATTTTTTAATATTTTTTTACAAACCTATCATTTTTTTATATAATTTATCGTTTTTTATAAAAATGTATTCGTTATTATTAGCTATATTCGTTACTATTCGCTCTATTACATTAATAATTATATAACTTTGATTCTTCGAAACTTGAAGTATCGAAGATTTTAATGCCATAGCTTTTTAAAACTTCGTAGTTCAAATGTCAAAGTTTAAAAAATTAATCACCAATTCTAATAAAAAGACAATATATATTTTCCGCAATAAATTGTTTGTAACTTTTTAAGATGCTTATTAGCATCAAATTATTTACGATTTTTAGGATACTTAATATTGGTGCTTATTAACATTAATATTATTAAATTAATAATATTATACTTGGCTATTTAATTTATGATATTATTACTCCAGATTAAGATTACGTTTAAATTGAAAATGATTTAGCAATTGTAGAATTGAATATGTATATATTGTATAAACATTTGCACTTTAAATTTATTATTGAAGCATTAAAATCCAAAAAATTAAATCGATAAAGCTTTTTCGTTATTATGTATTCACATTGCAGTCTTATGATACATTCTTTATAAATATATTTTTTAAATAAATTTTTCAAAAAATCAAATTTTTCTAAACATTTTTCAAAACGCTAAAAGTGTTAGTCATACTTAAAACCTTGGTAATTGGTGATTAGATGATGTCGTTAATTAACGTCTTCCCACGCGCGCTAGTGTTTGAACGAAAGAAAATATCGGCGGCACCACATAAAAATGTCAAACAAGCGTAGTGATATCCCTCGACACGAACCCATCTAATTTCCGTCCGGCGAGCCAGCAGGCATAAATCAGTCTTGTCTTCCGGGTCGAGTGTCACGGACGAGATGCGGCACGGTACGACACGCTCCTGCTGCTTCGTCTGCTTGGGGTACCAACGTCTTTTGGAAGACCCTCCCACCCGCTACCCGAGATGAGGCACAACACGCGTGTATTTATTTGGAAAAGGGAGCCGCTTGTCGCAACTCCAGTTGTCCGTAGGTGGTCCAATTAATCCACACTATCCCAAAACTAGGAAGCAAACGAGACATCCCATTTCCTCAATAATAAGCCAATTTGAAGAAAATTGTCAATATTAACTTAATACATAAAGTATTAAAAAATATTTGATTTAGTAATATGCCATATAAAAACATTATATCTACAGATATTCCTTGTGAAAATATTAAAACTCTATTTTTTAAAGAAGTAATACAGAAAGTTTAAAGAACTTGTATATCTTTATAAATATAATAATGTTTATAGAAATAAAATTTACAAGATATATTTTATCATTGAATAAAACAGGTAGTTTTAAAACTAATCTAATATTCACAAGATAGCGCTTTTTCAGAATTAATTCAATGTTCAATATATTCCTTCATTTAAATACATGTCATAGTTTTTAACATTTAATAAGAACTTCTCCGATAAGCGAGTCTCGTAACAATTTATATTTATAATCTTTAATTGACATATATGAGACAGCTATCATTTCCAATCTCCCATCATACATTTATCCACCAATCGCAATAACTTTACGAGTGATAAAGAATATTCTCGATAAGCTTGTGGACATGCGTTAGCATCTCTTCTCGTGTAACATTACGGACGAGAGTGAACGTCTCGACGATTGTCGGGACTGAAAGTCGTCGCGCAACTTCCAGTTTATCTGCTCGTCGAAAGGTCGCCGCCGTTTTCGCGTCCTCAGCGACGGAGGACAAAAAAAGAAGGAAGAGAAAAGGAGGAAGGGAAGCAGTGAGGGAGCGGAGGAGTGGCACTCTTGGTGTGTCGAGTGGGTGGTCCAATTACCCTACGGTTTCGCGCTCACGAGCAGCACGTGCAGGCCCCAGTAATAAGACTCTTTCCTTCAAAGCTGAAGCTAAGCCGGTGCTAAGTCCGGGGCCGCCTCGGTTTTAGTTACGATTCCGCTGACATCATTAGCCAAACATCTGGTCCGCCACGACCACCACCATCACCGTCGTCATCATCGTCGTCGTCGTCAGCATCGTCAGCATCGTCGCTCCCTCGACAACATCTCGCCACCTCCGTCTACGTTCTCATCTACATCTCCTTTTCTCTATCTGTATTCGCTTCTCGTCATCGGTCTGCCTGACGATTCGCGTCGTCGTCGTCGTCGTCGTCGTCGTCGTCGTCGTCACTTTACGAGCGGGTCGCCGACGATATTCCGTCGCGTGGGTCTTTGAGATTCGCGAAACGGACTATACCGGACGCAAGTTCAGAACAACTTCTGGTCTTTGATATCGGTGCTTTACCGTGTTTTGCCAACCGACATTCTTGTCAAACTCTTTGCGGTAGGTCTGCTAGTTCGCAGTGGCGTGGTGTAACGTTTACGAATTTTGTTCAACTCTACTCTTTCATTCTTAAAATTGCATCCTTAAATTCTCGATTTTGAATATTTCTTCAAAATTTAAATATCCAAAATCCAAAATTAAAGAATAAAATTTATCTTATATATTAGATATAAAAAATAAAATTTTAATATTCTTTCCAATCTTGATTAGCGAGAAAAAATGTTAGATTATTTAATAATATTACTATAAAATTATAACCTTATGAATGTCATTTAGAACACGGAAAGAATGGTTTTGCTGAAGTATCTAAGAATTTAACTAGATGTAGATCTAAAAATAAATTTCTGTTGCATCAGAATAATTATGTAGGATTGCTAAAATATCAAAATTTTTGGTTGCTCATCACGTTTGAATTTTTTACACAAATATTTTGATGAACAAAATTATTGTCAAGTTTATATTTAACTAAATTTTTAGATATTTCAGCAAAATCGTTCTTTCCGTGAACTTTCTGTTTCTAAACAAAATTAAAAAATTAAACGGTCATGTCGAGATCAGCTTGAATCCCCGCGACGGGGATTCTATCGCGTTGATGGATGAAATTTCCAGCAATGTGGCGTTGAAGCCTCGACGCCACTGCGGCGGGCTCTTCGACAAACGCGGTCGACCCGTCGAAGTTATACGATTTCGCTGACACGGCTCGGGCAAACGCTTGGACCACTTCCCAGACCGATTTACGATGTCGGCCGTGTAGCGCGCAGCGAGTGGTACGCCGCGTGATAAATTCGCCTTGCATGCTCGACGTTCTGCATGGCCCGGTAGCCCCCGAGCTTCGTACCCGAGCGCATCGCCCGCCGCGTGTGAATAAATCCTCAGGGGAGATGCATCCCGAGAGATGACGCTCCGCCACGCATGAGAACGTATGTCGTGCCGGGCGCGATACGCAATTCGCGAACATCGAACGATCTTTCGCGTTAGCCGATTAGGGAAATCAAGACGATTAACTATAAGACTATAGAACGTGGCCGATGCTTGTAATAGAGAAATTCCACGCATGGATACGTACGACAAAAAATAAAATTATATCAGATAAAGAACACAAATATAATTTATTAATAATAGTTACTATTACTAGTTTTTAAATTTTAAATTAGGAAATATAGATTGCTATATAAATTATATCAATACATCAAACTTTTTTTAGCAATAAGTTTTATAATTAATCCCCAAAATAGCTAAATTTTTAATACTTTTAAAATGCTTACGACTATCGCAAAGATAAAACACAAGCTTACAAGTTTTATAAATTTTGAGGCAATGTTGTATTTAAAAAATCCTTAAAGTCTTTACCTTTTCATTTTGTTGAAGAAGAGTATGAGAATATATTTGTCTAAATCTTCACATTTAAGGCCAATATTCATAGTTGGTTCTCATATTTTAAATCGTCTTAAGTTCAATCTTAAAATATCATGAACCAATCAGAGGACTATATCAGCATCTTAAAACATTACTTAAAACATTACTTAAAACAGTCTTAAATAAGAACTAAAATTTGAATATCTTTATTCAAAATCGAGATATGTCTTGGATACATATTGGATCTCGAAAGACTGGATGAAAGTTATGGACTCACTTTGTTACTGCTTTGTTACTGACGACAGTCACACCATCATCACGGACGTACCTTTTAAATAATCCTTTTTGCACCCTGTGTCTCAAAGAAAGAAGTCATTGTAGCGAAAAAAAATGACGACGAGATAGTATATTTTCAAACACCGCGACTTTGACTTTCAAACCGCGTCACGCGACAAAAACTTCAATACGAAATTCACGCGTTTCCAAGGTTCGCGACATGGCGGAAAGCAATTTTCTGAGAATGCACGCAGGGTATCGGCGTCAGACCCCGTCATCGACCGGTCGATGGGCCCACGGCATGGCGAGGACAGATCGGCACGGCCGATCGAAGGACAGGTAGCCAATTACGTCCAGCTGCAGAGCGCCAGATCCGATGAAAATTGAGAGAGAATTTGCGAACATGGTGGGCGGAGCGGACCCAGGCGGGCCCGGATATTCCAACGCCAACATACTCGCAGTTAGCGTGCGGATCCGATTGGACTCTGGACCAGGAAGTCCTTCGCAAGGGAACAAGAGAAGACGAAAGAAGTCGGTCGGTCGAAAAACATCAAAAGCCGAACCCTAAATTAACTGCTTCTCCTCTCACGCAACAAATAAATTAAATTCTAAGAACAATAAAGATCTGAGTTACATTTAGCTTAACAAAAATAAATACTCTAAAGCAGGCCTGTCCAATTTGAGCTCCGGAGCCAAAACGCAAAAATCATCAAAAGATTCAATATAAATTTTCAGGGAAAAGTATTGATAAGCATGGCTCAGAATATTAACAGTCCCCGAAATCTTATCCACATTAAATTTTTGCGTTGATTATTTTGTATTTTTTGGCTCCGAAGCTCAAATTGGATAAGCCTACTCTAAAGTATTCATCAAGTCTGTAAATAATATATATCCTTGAAACTTCTTTTCAAGACGCAATCGAATAGCTAATAGATCTTGTCATTTCACGATTCTTTTATCTGATACACGATTAATGTACGTATAAGCTGTCACGAAGTTATAAGAGCTACTTAACGTAAGCGTAAGTTATTAACGTGAACTTTGCGTTAATAAAAGATACGCGGAGAAACGCTTCCCAGGTGAGAATTGTATTTTAAACGATGTGTGCAATATATTTTTCAACACCACTTCAGTTAGTTTATTCCATCTGAGTTACGGCATCTGATCTTCTCAACGATTAAGATCAACGTAATTGAATAATAAGCGGCTGATTTCTCCCGGCTCCCGGGATAACTCACGGCGTCGTCGTAGATTTTTTGATAGGTGAGATCGTTAATTGCGCGCGTGTAAGATACGTTATTATGAAAATTCCGAGGAGGCGTGCGTGTTCGAGGCCGATTTAAAATTAAAATGCTGGCGGAGCGTGTGCGCAAATGATTTAAACACTCTCGTCTATAATAACAGCTCGATAACGCCTCGCGTATTGTTCCAGCGCGCGCTCGTAATCAAATTTGCAAGACTAATAGCGCGAGAGGCGACCGGCGACGCGGTGGATAAGTATCGTAAACTTCAGCTTAACGCAGAATAAAGTCGGCATTATTTCACGCAACGATAATATTCCGTTTATCGGGGAATGCGCCTGTCGATCGCGTCAAGATGCGTGTTGTACGAACCCGGCATTATGCATTACCATGCACGCGTTTAATAGCAGCGGTGGCCTTACACAACGATAAATCATAACCCATAATGGACAGCCTAGTGGATTTTTAAACGGAAATGATGGAAACGTCATGGAAACTACTATACCTATTTGCCTATAGAATAAAGTGTAGCATTGTTATCCCATGTAATAATTTACTGATGTATTATGTAATGACGTTTGCTGACGATGATGATCTCGCTCTTTTACACAACTAAAAAAACATGATTTTTTATTTATCGCCATGAATGAATTAAATAAATATTACGCCATCAATCATTAAAAGTGAACGAACGTAACTTTATAAAAAATCGTTAAAATGTCACAATTAAAAAAGGATGATTCAAAAACTCTACACAATTCAAAAAGAATGTTTTTTTAAGGGTTGCGAAAATGACATTTAATCATGTTAAAAATATATTCTTTTTGTGCTTAAATTATTTGATTAGTCAGTGTTGAAAAAACTTTCTGGAAAACATAATTTTTTGAGTTGTGTTTTGAAATAAGAGAGCGATTATCATTTATCCTTAATATTTTTAAAGTAAGTTCTCGCATTCGTAAAATATATAAAATAATATATATAAATTATCATCTCTCTCTATGAGAATCTATTTTGAAATTCTGAATATTTGATATTTTATATACTGAATGCTATTTGATATAATTTATAATACTAAGGGATTGTCATACTTTTAGATTATCAAATGTTGAGTCCTCGATTAAACTTTCGAAATCTAGACCCTACGTAGATGTTCGCCGCCGCCGATTTCGAAGTGCTTGAATCCTTGAGTTTTCAAGCCCTGTAATATTTACATCCTCCAGATTTTAGACCCTTAACTTCTCGACTTCCTCTAATCCTTGTATCCTCAAATCCTCCAATCTGAATCGCATTAGCTCCCCGGATAGTATTCTCGGTTCTCGCGATCCTCGAAACTCCTTCGGAGAGCTTACCCAAAGTGCACGTTCCCCTTTCACGCGGATCCTCGAGACGTACACGTTCGTTGAAGACCGCGCGAAATGAAGCCGTAGGTAATTGAAAGGGATGCTTTCGCACCCAAGGCCCGGGTGTCTAATAATAGATTTAATAGAGACACGCTCATTGAGGAAGAGGGGACCCCGCGCTCTCTTGCCTTGGCGCGCTATTTAGTCCCGCTTGTGTGCTCGCACCGCTACGCTCGCTCGCCCATCTCACCGCCTTTTTTCGCCCTTTGCTGCCGAAACGCCGCTCTGCCGTTATGGTGACGACTAGCGATAAAATTAAATTATCATACGCCGGCTGATTTATAAATACGTCGCTGCGGACGCAACACCGCGGGCGACGTTTTAATCCAAACGCGACGCCTTCGTCAACAGGGTGGTCCCAAAGTCCAACCACGTGCAATCCGAGTTTGGACAAATTATAAAGTTTATAAAATATTTTATTATCTTCTTGCCCTATATAA
>NW_017259375.1:1019171-1054231 GCF_001594045.1 Atta colombica
ATTTTCGAGTTATTATATCATAAATGAGTTAAATAAACATTATTCTATTAATCATTAAAAGTGAACTTATAATTTCATTAAAGAATCGAAAAAATTGTCACAATTCAAAAAGAATTTTCAAGGATATTTTCATAAAAAACAAAATTTACAAAAATGTGTGATAACATTAAGAATATATTCTTTTTGCAATATTATTTGAGTCAATAATTTTCTGTCAAATTCTGAAAAATAATTTTTCTCGCTTTTTGGAAAACTTAATTTTTTTAGTTGTGTAACTTTTGAAATAAGAAAGGATTATAAATTATGATTAATTTATGACAATATATATCGAGATTCTTAAAATTTGATTTTTATATTGAATCTTTCTGTACTTAAATATCTGGATAATTATTAAATATATTAATGAATTTAGAAAAATAAAATATATGTGTTGAAAAATAAAACACATTTGAGAGTAGGTTTTGATTAAGTATAATTCCGCGAAGTCATTATGCGAAAAGATTTTCATGTTCCATTATAAATCTCTTCATACTTACACTGTAAAAAATAAAATGTTAATTTTAATTTATAATCGTATAACAGACTTTCTGAGACATGTAAAAATGTTAAAATTAACACAAACTTAATTTTAACATTTTTGCATGCTTAGAAAGTCCACTATACGATTATAAGTTAAAATTAACATTTTATTTTTCACAGTGTAATATTCGGAGAGAAGAACATTAATATCTATAGACATTGGTCGCAATTGGTCTCATTAAAATTACAAGGTTCCTGCATATACTAAGGAAGAAACGTTTTATCTCTGACAGGAGATGATGTTTTTGGTATATGCTAGATATCATGTTATAACACCGAACTCATGAAAATTCACACGGCCACTTGAGCGTTAATTCCCGGCGGCGGTAACACGCAGCCACTGCCGCCGGCTGCCGCTAGTGTCGAAGTGCCTTGAGAAAAGTGTGATATTAACACGATCATTAACGTCGCGTCGACGTCGACGAGCGAAAGCGCGCGTTTTAATCTCCTCGCTCACGCAACGCGCGTGTTGTCTTGTCTGGAACGCGAATTAATTAATCCTCACACGCGATTTATTTCGCGATTTATACTCTAATATAGTCCGTCCGTAGCTTTGAGGGACATTTGAATCGCGAGGTTGTCTTCGTCTGAGACGTCGGACGAGACACTGGATCGCGAGATAAGTCGTCTACAAGGGTAAAGGCGTTTGTGGACCGATGTCGGCGATCATGGCGGTGATCCTCGTGCTACCCATGTCAGCTTCTTCTTCAGCTTTGCCGAAAGCGCGACGAGAGAAGGCGGAGTGGTATTGCACATAGGCGGGCATCACGTTCGATGAGGTCGAAACACACAATCGATGATACCGCCGTGTGTGGCTCCGAGAGGAGGCCCAGCCTTTTCTCTTCTTCTTCTTCTTCTTCTTCTTCTTCTTCTTCTTCTTCCTTCCTCCCTGTCTCATTTGAACGCGATTATTTATGTTTTCTTTCGTTCTCGCCCGCGCCGACGCCGACGCCGACGCCTGCAGCCACTAAAATCGTAGTCTCCTACCTCTTCGGCCTCTTTTCTGCCTCTTCTGCTTCCTCCTTCCTTTTCTTAAACGTCGATCTTCGCTTCTTCGACCTCGAGGGGAAACAAAGAGGATGCAAACAGAGCCGAGAATTTAAGAAATTTATAACTGCGATTATCGAAGATTATTCGACAGCCAAAGGCTAGAATATTAGAAATATTCTAGGTGTTTCCAATTCAAAGAACACAAATTCAACGTTCAACTTGTAATAATTCGAAGATCTAATTATCGTGTATATTCGAAGATCTAATCGCTAACAGCTACTAAAAATCTGAGAATTGGAAAAGAATCTTTTTAAATGTTAAAGATTTTTAGAAAATGTCAAAGGTATACGTATATATATATATATTATACAATAGATCTGAAAATTTTCTTTTCTAAAGTTGCAGAAAATTAAATTTCCCTGCTGTTCTTTGTCACTCCTCGTCTCATTTTCTTCCTTCTACTTCCTTTCTATCTTTTGCTTGTTCCTGTTTTTATTCTTCTCTCTCGAGTTCCATTTTCTTTCTTTGGCCGACCAGCTCGGCTCATTTGGTAATGCTCGAAAGCGGTGGCAAGTGTCTGAATTATTGCCCGACACATATGGTGATTGTTAAGGGGCATAGTCGCCCATATTTTTGGACATTGCCCTACATAGTCTAGCGACGGGTTTATAGCACTTTCGAGCGATTATTTCTGGCATGTCGTTACATCGAGCTATTATGAATTCGTTCAAAATGTTTACGATATTTTATTCTAACAAATTCAGCGTGGCAATCGTATTATATAATTATTCTTCAGTTAACTTGAAACAATTTACAACCACGTTTATGTGTAACGATATTTATTAACGATATATATATGGAGTATATATCTTTTTAATAACAAGTCTGATGTATTTGTACATTTTTTAAAATTTCCATTAACAAGAATTCTTGTGATCGTAAATGTGGGAAGAAAACAAAATGACGCAGAATCATTTTGATGATACTCGATGATGTCCCGCAACCTTGACTGTAACTTCCGCATCGCGTCGATTGCAAAGCAAACCGCGCTTATTTACTATTAATGCGCACTTACGCACCTAATTTACTGCAATTTTGCAGGCGGGAGACACTCGCACATCCTGCGACGAGGACACGAGCGTGCGCAAACATGTCGTTAAACGTGTGTCGCAATTACGTCACCGGGTATATTGAGTAAGGCGTGCATTGTGCCTGCGAGCACAATTTTGCGCATCCGCAGGACACGGCGTCCTGGGACATACAGAATAATTATCCGTAATCGCGTAATTATCAGGAGTTCTTCTTTATACCCTGCGTCTCCGTTTTCGCTTTGCGCAATTAGGTACTCGGAACTGAAACGCATGCGGCCATCATTGCATGCGTTTCTTCTTAATTTTGTCGTGAAACGAGAAACACAGTTAAAGGAAGAAGAAAAGAAACATCATTTATTAGTACTCTCTGGTTTTCTAACATAATTTCATGTGATTATGTTAATTAGTTTCATATTAAGTATAGGGTGATCGACCCAGCACTGTATTACCCGTCTTCATTTGCTTTAGACATGAGCTTCACATAGGCACTTCTCCCCATCAAAGAAATACAATATATGACGAACAGTCGGAGAAATTTAAGTTTAATTTAATAAAGATAACAATCATATCGCATGTAGTCGAGAAATGTTGAGCTTGCTGTGCGAGTTGGACTTCCAACACGACGATCAGAAATACTACAAAGCGGAGTGCCACTTTGTTGACAAATAAATTTCTAAAAGTGAGAAGCTAGGTACTTCCTCGAGGCGGCAAGAGTAACACAAGCAAATACAAAGTGCGTGGACCGCGAATAATAGATGACGAAAATGTCGACTATGCCGTCGATAAATAAATATAAAGCAACAAAAAGCATTGAAATTCGTATGAAGGTAGCGTTGTAAATAATAAATGGCAAACAGAAAAATGACTACGATTCATCATATTGACACGGATTCATACTAAAAAATTAGTCCGAAAGGTCGAAAATTCTCAATGAGATTCACGATGAGCACTAATAAATATATTTTGAAAACGGATAACTCTTTTCGAGAATGGTAGTATGAATGAGAAAATATAAATGCAATTATAAATATTTCTACACCGAGGAAAAAGTATTTGGTACTTGTGGCTATAATTACATGATAAAATAATCATTATTAGATATTAAAGAAGCATTGGCCTTTAAGTTAAAAGAAATAACATTTTTTATTATTTTTAACTTCCATATGAATCAAAATATAAATTAATTCATTTTTGTAATTAATTTCAAAATAAACAATGTCCATATGACCATAGTGCACGTATGCACTTAGTAAATAATAAATTTAATTTAAGTCCAATTTAATACATCTTTTGTCAAATTTAATACATTTTCTAATTAAGTTAAACTGTTTAACTCCATATTGAGTGATATAAATAGTGACGACCTGCAGAAATGATTAAAAGTACTTAACTTAAATCAGATTTAATTTGACATTATAAATTCAACAGTGTAGAAACTATTTTTATAGTTATTATTACTATATTGTTATATAATGTAATAATTATATAATAATTATATTTATAATTCTATCAAAAAATATTGATACCAAAAATGTCTGTAAATTATAGTTAAATTATAATAATAGCAGTCATTTTTTCTCTAAATGTAAGCAAACTAAATTGGAAAATTTAACTAGTATTCTTCTTTACAAGTTTCAATTTTTAATTAACTTATATATATAGTATAGCATTTGCAATTAAAGATATATTAAAATTAAATTTATTTTAAAAAATTATTATCAACGAGATTTCATAATTCATTTGTGTCTTAGAAAAATCGAAGAAGGAGTGACAAAGTCTTCGACGGAGTCGACCATGGAAGCATTAGCTCGCATAATGGATGTCCACAACGACGGGAAGGAGAATGAAGAGAGGAGAGGTAGAGCAAACGACGAAGAGCACGACTACTATGAGAGAGGAGGCGACATCATGGGACGATAAGGAGCCGGCAGAACGGATGGAGGAACTCCCCGGCGAGCGGGCGGCCGGAGGGAAGGAAGAGAGGTGGCAGTTAGGATATGAATTATGACGTGGTGCGAGTGAGAAAGACGAATCGAGTCGGTCGCGTAGGTCGTTACGAGACTCGAGAAGGGAAGCGCGAAGGCCTGCCGGGGAAGTAAAAGGCAAAAAAAAGTGCCGTCCGCAACGATACACAGTATTGCCGGGAGAAAAAAAGGTAGTCCCCGCTAAACGAGCGCACCCCCAACGATGACTGTGACGATGACGACGACGACGAGTGACGAGAAATGTGCTAACCGCAACGAATGGCTTTCGAGCCGGTATATATCGAACGGGAGAAATTCAGTAAATCCAAAAATCAGTAAGTTGTATATATGGATGTGTATCAGCGCTGATGGAGAGCCCGTATTAAAGTGCTGAGATCGTTTGCCATCGGCAACCAAGCGCGACTTGTCGGTGTTGAGCATGGCAACTTGAGTTTTGCATGAGAACCTCTCAACCTTTTTGTAGGTGACTGAGAAAAATATTCTGGTTAAATCAAAAAGACCCAACCAGAATGGTATTGTGAGGCCAAACAGAATTTCTGGTTATGGTAACCAAAATTAATTGTGCCTTTCAATCAACATATATTAAATAGGTTTTACAGATGCAGTGTCAGAATCTGTGTTATAGATTTTAACGTCAACCGCAGAGAGTTAATCAAATGTAAATGAAATGGGGAAAAAAAATTGGCCATTTTGTTGGCGTTGGAATTGCTGGCACCATTCATTCTTTCCACCTGCATTCCATTAATGTTATTAATATTCTTGTCTTATCTTATTGCCCGCAACTATTTCAGTATATCCCTGCTCGTATATCCCTGCAAGCTCATCAACTATCTCTCTGGTGCGGTCTTTTTAATATATCGCCGATTCCGATCTTGTCAACAACTGTAGCCTTCTTTTTCACCGAATCTCGGGGGGCTTGTCTCACATTCTAAACAAGTCGTATCTACCTATCCATCTACCATGCAACATCCGCCGTCGCGCGCTCGACTGCATTTCTACGTCACTAACGCGCATTCCATGCACCTCTGTCCTTCTCCATCTCCTTGCTCTTGTTTGACCGCGGCGCCCACCGTCGACGTTCGCGATGATCATCCGCTGCTTCCTTTGCTCTCCCTGTACCCCACTTTTACATTCTACCCCGTCTATTTTCGAACTCGTTGAAAAGCCATGGCGACAGCACTTTCGCACGCGTCGCCATGTTCGCGAACGCTCATCCTGATGTGTCAGGAAAATTCAAGGACTTCTCGCTAATTTGTCGTATTCTCCTATCTTTTCTCTACAATTTTTTTTCTAATACAGATTACTAACTCTAATTGGTATTTGTAGGCCCAGTAGATCCAGAAATCTTCTTCTACTATATATTGAAAAATATTGTTTATGACAAATTTTCATAAGTTTACTTAATTATATTAATATTTACTCAATTATATTAATATTTTAAGTAAAGATATTTTAATTTAAAGTAAAGTCCACATTAAAATGGACTGCAAATATGATTAGTTAAAGAAATTTCGGAGCAAATACCGATTAGTGCTAAGTAGTAATCAGTGAAAAATTGAAGAGAACGCCGATTGAAGTACAAGGAATTAGAGAAAGCTAACATGAAAGAAAAACTTTATATAAATGTGAAATCCTCCGACAAATCTGCCAACAGTTATAACAAGTTGCATGAAACTTCTCTCTGCAGGCCGTGACTTCCGCTCAGCACGAATTGGCATAAAAGAACGTGCTGACTATCATCTTGAAGAAACCTCGACGATCGAGATGACAATCGGTCGACGATATTCGACTCTTCAGGAAGATGCGAAGTAAAGAAAAAAAAGAAACAGCAACACACGGACAGATGGAAAAAATTCGGAGACGACGAGGAAACCGCAAAGAACGATAATGACGAGACGAGAAGACACAGAAAGCGAGAGGCACAAAAGAGAGGACGTCGTGGAAGAGAAACTGGCTCGAGGTAATTGCCGGGGCGTCTCTTCGCACCTCATCATCATCATCAACAGCCGCGTTGCCTTCGTCGTCGTCGTCGTCGTCGTCGTCGTCGTCGTCGTCGTCGTCGTCGTCGTCGTCGTCGTCGTCGTCGTCGTCGTCGTCGTCGTCGTCGTCGTCGTCGTCGTCGTCGTCGTCGTCGTCGTCGTCGTCGTCGTCGTCGTCGTCGTCGTCGTCGTCGTCGTCGTCGTCGTCGTCGTCGTCGTCGTCGTCGTCGTCGTCGTCGTCGTCGTCGTCGTCGTCGTCGTCGTCGTCGTCGTCGTCGTCGTCGTCGTCGTGGGTTCCTGGGACCACCCGTTAGAGTCACCGACGTTGTCGGTTTTCGTGCTGTCTTCGTCAAAAACGACAGTCTAGGCGAAGCGTTTTGCAATAGTCGGATAACACGGATCGAAGGATACCCGATACTTGCACGAAACACTTAATTATATCAAGTCGCGCTAGATTTGACGGATCGTTGCGCTGTTTCCTATAATTTTAATTATAATTCTAATTTTAAAGATTGCTGTCACATGCATTTTGTGTATGTTAAAATTATCTATCCGAAAAGCATTCAAGGTATTCTTCGTAATATTTCCTTAATAGAAAAATATAATAAAAAATATATAATATTTGAAATTCCAAATAAATGTTACACGCATGAAATAATTAATTTAAATAAAACAGAAAGGCAATCTTTTTACAGCATTTTTTAAACATTTTTGTTCTTGAAACAGAAACAAGTATTAGATCGCACCATAAGATTATTCTTCATAATTATTTGTCACAAATTGCTCTTCAAGAATTAAAGCGAAGAATTTCGCCCGAATCGAACTCAAGCTGTGCATTCTCCCTTTGAAAAAAAAAAGCATGTCATCCCTCAAGAGGATCCACGACCGCCGTGTTGCTTCTCGCGGCAAGAAGAAAAGAGATCGATTAAACGGGACTGGGATAAGCATCGGAAACGATGCCAGATAGTTGTCCGTTGTCGCCTCTGAAGATCATAGATCTTACCTATGTCGAGATCCAAAATTCCAGCCGCCGTTGCGGTACGGAGGGAACGACGAAACTGAGCTCGACGGTGCGACGGCGGCGGCGGCGGTGGAACGAGACGCGCCGCGACGCTCATGGAATGCGAACGACGCTGACCTGGACCACACATGACGCCGCGGTCGGCTTTAAACGACTATCGTGAAATACGATAATGCCCCGTCGTTCTCGTGCGCTGAACACGGAATCTGAACTTGGACACGGAAGACGGCTCGCCAAGAGGTCGAGACTACTACTGGCACACGCGGCATTTCCTTACGATCGTTTCGACTGTTGCAAGTGTGCTTTTTGGTAGTTATATGCGCTCTAACAATGACGAGACTATTTGAGGAGTATCGCGTTCCTAGTATACATCTGCTAACTTGTTCTATGTCACCTACTACTTAATAAATCTCAAAGAATATCACTCTCTTATTTTAAAACTGATGAAAACTAAAAAAATTGTAAGATTCTTATAAAATTAGAAAAACTGTTTTTCAATTTGATAAAAAGTTATTAATTAATTAAAAAATATTATCAGCAAAAAGAATATATTCTTACATGATTGAATATTATTTTTGTTACTTTTTCGATTCATAACTTTTGAAAAATCACTCTTTTTGAGTTGGAAAATATATTTTAATGGAAAATACATTTTCATATAAGTTTTAAAATAAAGAAAATTATTATCAAAGAATTAAATCACAATGGAAAAACATTAAGTAATACATGCAAAAAAATGATGTTATATCAACAATATTATTTTAATTGAAAATAATCTTATTAACAACAGTATTAATAAACAAATAAAATTTTATTAAAACAAGAGCATGATGTATTTGTATCATTAATAATGTTATTGAATTAATAAAATTTTCAATTAAAATATATATAATGCTATTGACACAATATTATTTTTTGTTCAGCGCAGATTATAAAAAAAAGATAATATAAAACTACAAAATATTCCGTGTAATATTTTCAATATACAAAATAAAAAAGAAACGATGAATGATTCTCTCAATAAGTAAGTAGCGTATCTACGACACTCTCGATACGCTAGAGTAGCGTATCTACGGCACTCGTTAACGTTGACGTATCCGCGAGGTGTTACGCCAGTGTCTTCACACGGTCGCTCGTTCTCGACAGAAACGATTATCGAGGATGAAAGAGAGCCGCAGCAGGCGAAATGGAGGAACCAGTCCCGTGCGGCCGAGACGTGGTGAGACGTGGAGGACCGGAGGCGACCGGACGATCGGACAGACATTACGGGCCGTGCTAAGGAAAGACGAAGTGTGCGAGGCTCGAGAAAGAGAGCGAATGGGCAAAAAGAAAGGCAGGAAAGCACAACGGTAGCGAGAAACAAAGTGAAACTTACGAGCTGATTCTGATAGGCGGTGACAGCGGTGAATATGGCCTCCGGGAATATGAAGGTCTTATGCGGCTCCTTCTCGAGGTCCACGATCGGCTTCGTTGTGCCCGAGTCTGGTCGCTTCACCAGGTGGATCCTCGGTTGATACTTGTGCATGGAGTTCAGCACCAGCTGCAAATTAATCCAAACTGACTGTAGATTCGACGTACAACAAATAGTGTAAAGTCACACAAGAAAATGAAATGTTGATGTATGAGTGATTTTACAATGGAGATTACATTTGCCTTTAAAAAGAATATCATTATGTCTATAGAGAGATATACTGTTAAAGTCACAATGTCAAATTATATCCAATTTAAGTTATTTTTAATCATTTCTACACTGAAAAAAAATTGATCGCTGCAACAATTTAGATAATAAAATATAGCATTTTTATATGGCTGCAGCAATCAGATTTTGGTTGTAGCAGCAAATTTTTAATTGTGTTAGTCTATCCGCAATGTCAGTATGATTTCGATCATACGAGGCATATAAAAATGCTATGCCATATTTGCTATCTAAATTGTTGCAGCAACCAATCTTTTCTCTCAGTATAGGTTGCAATATATTGTTCAATATATTGTTAATTTAATTAAAACAAAGGAGTTAAATAATTTAACTTAAAAAAAGATATTAAATTTAACTCAAATTTATTATTTACTATATGCATATGTTAATATGATAATATTTACTTTGAAATTTACTTTGAAGCAATTTTACCAGAAATGAATTAATTTACATTTTGACACATATGGAAATTAATAACAAAATATTATTTAAATAAAGTAATTGGATTACCATATTGCTCTTCTTGATACCTAACGATGTAGAAATTTTGTAAATAAATGCTTGATTTTCCAAATAAATTTTCTTGGATAGAACTTTAATAATAGTTACTTGTATAATTTAAAATGCTCTTGCATTGTTAAATATTAAAAAAATCAAAATTCTATAAGTTAAATAATATTAAGTTAAATGATAAAAGTTTTGTTATTTAACTTCCAAGTACATCAAAGTGCATTATTTTAAAAAACAACTAATCAACTCATTTCTGTGATTGTTTATTTTAATTTATTTTAATTGAACTACATATTTTAATTAAATTAACAACATTCAATAGAAGTAGTGGCGCCTACAGAAATGATTAAAAATAATTAAATTGGATATAAAATCTATTATAAATTTAACATTGTATATCTCGTATGTTAAGTTCATAATGCCATAAATATATCAGCTATTTATGATGTTCTTCAATTTTCGACACGCTACGTTTTTACTATTACTTGTATAAATCATCGTTTTCGTGACGCAAAATTTAGACGACTATTCCTTCTCAAGTCGTGTTATAATTCAAAGAGACAAATGAAAATAACATTGCATGATCGAAAGATCTCTCCACACAAAAATCGCAGGTGTCCGATTTCGTCCAATTAAAACCGCAACGAATTAACCGACCGATTCGATTCGGACGATGTGAATATCGTCGAACAGTTTCACGCGTTTCTTTATGCTTCGCATTTTCTTCCAGCCCTTATTTCAAAGGATATCCATTAGATATTCTCAAATCGCTGACGGCTCATCTTTTCCCGGTGACGAAGACGGCGAGATTACATCGAGTTTCACGTTGCGTTGACTTTAGTCGTTCCGGGATTTGAATCGGTGACGAAGCCGAGGGTATGCGATAGCATTAACAACAACAGCGAGGATCGGCCGTACGGGAAGAAAAAGCGTATGAATTAGGAGCATCTCGGGCCGGGCGCGCTCCCCCGTTACCGTTCAAAAGAATCACTTTGCTCGCGTCTGGCAGCGTGTAATACCCTGAATACAAAATGAGTACCGTGAAGAAGCGCTGCCCCGATCGGAGTTCCTATTTACGTCAGTCATCCGATGAATTAAGGGCCCCGATGCGCCGGCAAGAAAGAGGAGCTCGGGCTGACAATGAAACGGAGGAAAAGGATGGGGGGGGGGGGGGGGGGGGAACTGAAAGAAGAGCGAGGTGGGCGAAGACGCGGCTGAGATTCTCGTGTCTTATGACAAACGAGACAACGGACTGTCAAATTATCCCGTGGAGCGACTAAATCGCGCTACGATGAAATTCGTTTTATCGACGTCATTTTTGTTCTTTTTTGTAAACGAGACGAGATGGGACGCGAGGTTGCTTGAATTTGCGGTGATGACATCCTTGATGACTTTTTGATTTTAAAGCAACGTGAGGAATTGACTCAATTAATTTTCTTTCACTCTCTCTTTCTCTCTTTCTCTCTTTAGACACAATAATATTCCTTCTAAATGCGAATGTAATCTTTATATATAACGTTGAAAAATCACCCGTATGTCATCACTTCATTTTCGTATAACTTCACGCCTTTCAAAATTCTCATAAACGCTTGGCAATGTCATCACTATTGAACTTTATTAGCTGCAAACGCCTTTATGTAAAACTAGTCGTGTCACACTATGTATGTAGTTATAGAAAAAGAAAATTGTCCAAGGAAAAAAATGTATTTCGAAACGGTGTAAAACGTGAAAGGTAAGATAAACGTGGTGTAAAAGCTTTAAGCGACGAGGCGAAATGCTGCCGTGTTGCGTTCCACTTTGCTGAACTTTGTTGAACCTAACAATCGATGCCGGTCGACTTATTAATGCAACAACCGGAGGACGCGGTAGGCGTGCACTCGCTGTCTTCGACACCGACAATGTCGTACTTTTAGTCGCAGCTGCGCCGAGTAACGTGTAAAAGTTTAATGCGCGAGTTGTCTCGAGACAGCTATGTCTGCCCGTCGCGAGAAAAAACGTGGAAAATTCCTTGTCCGTCAGAAAACGTCGACAGTTCAATGGAGTTCTCACATTATACGACAATTAAAATTAACCGATAATTAAAGTTAACTGAGATATGCAAAAGGATATTATTTTTTTAAATTAAGTTCTTTTTTGTAGAATCTTGCTCCTTGAGCTATAGAAATTTAGAGAATTTTTTAATTACACATAGAAGTTGATCTTAAAAGAAAATTTTTTTTCACAATAATTATAAGTTTTAATTATATCATTATACAGTTATGATCATAATAATTTACCACAACACTTTCATAACACAAATATTAATATATCCTTTCTCACAAATTGAATATAGATAGGTATTTAAATCGATACTATTTTAAATTTAGAAAAAATATTAGGAAGATTATAAAAATTACTAATAAATAAAATATTATAAAATAATTATAATTGCCTTTCTTTTTCATATAAAAATATAATCAATCTGTTTCTATAATTTCAATAATAAATACTTTTTAAATTTGGAGGTAAGAAAGGAGCAAGAGAGGTTTTATTTCATTTTATTTCATTTTGTCACCGATTCGCAGATCATTCAGAATGGTAGCATGGCACTTTACATTCGAGAGAGATCAATGCACGTTACTACGTAAACGCACAATCGAGTTATTCATCCTGCAGTTGTGAGAACTTAATAATAAAGGTCGATTTTCGTGATGGTCTGACAAGTGTCACGAGGAATTAACCGGAATCTCTGTGCGAGAAATAGATGGTTGAACAAGACTTATTAATTAATTAATCCAATAAGAAACTTAACACATCCGTCGCAACGCGAATTGGAATCTGCACCTCGTCTTGCTTTTTATAGCGAGCTGATATAGAAACGGAAGTACAAAGATAATTCATACGAAATGATCAGCGCTGAACTACTAAGTTTTTATTCACAGCTTCATTGAGTTTGAAAATCTAATTCAATTAGCGACACGAAACTAATACGTTTTCCTCTCGTCTTTACTTATAGTCGTTCTTCCTCTGGTCTTTACTTATTCAACATCTTTCGAAAATTGACAGAAATTATCATAGCAATTCAATTATTGTGCCAATCTGCGCAAACTCGCAGTTCAGCGATTGAGCTTAATGAGACAGGATGGGGGATGATAAAATTTTTCTAAAGATACTCACGTGTCCATGCCTGTCCATGTCGTTGTTAGTGAGCTTGACTTTCTCGAAGGAGACGACCTGCTTTCGGAGCTGCTCGCCCGTAAAAGGTGAATCCGGATGGACGTAGAGTCGGGCTGGCGCCGGCGGATCCGCCTTTCCGGCCACCAACCAGCAGCTCCTGTGATATGCGTACCGATACCTTTTATTGTCGACCGGTACAATATCCATCAGGACCGCGTATCGACTGTCCGCCTTCAACCCGTTGAATGAGACACGACACGTCGGAAACATCCGCCTACAGAAACACAAATGTATATCCTCGGTTAAAAAAGAGGTCTGTAGAATTCGAATTAAATTTAAAACATTCCATTTTTCAACAATTTTCAACTACTAGTAATTGTCGTTTGAATTAGCAATTTGATTTCCGCAGTTATAAAACTCGAAGCTGCACAGTAAAAAACACATTTTGTATTTGTGTTAAAAAAATCGATCCTTGTTTAAATTTTTATTTGTTAATTTAACATAATGTGATGGTGATTATTTGAATATTTT
Organism: Atta colombica; assembly: GCF_001594045.1. Lineage (NCBI taxonomy): Eukaryota > Metazoa > Arthropoda > Insecta > Hymenoptera > Formicidae > Atta > Atta colombica. Next base: position 1,032,710 of record NW_017259375.1, read on the forward strand.
GTGTTAAGTTGATATTCAACTTTTAATGTTAAAACACTATTTATACATAATTAAACAAATAACATAAAAATAATATATTTTCAAACGTAAAATTTAAGACATATAAATAAAATATGTTAATTTTTAATATATTATAAATGTTATAACTTGAAAATATTACAAATATTTGATATAATATTTGATATATTATAAATGTTAATTTTACTGAAGAAATATACTTCCGCAATTTGCATAGAAATTGTCAACGTTATATTGTTTATATTAAATTTTTTACATAATATTTGTATTACTTCCTAACATATTCGTCTTATTAAATTAACATAAAAATTTAGATAGACCATTTGGGACACAAAAAAATGTGTTAAACTTAACACAAATTTTCCAATTGTGCACAAATCTTTAAATTGTTAATAATTAATTCCCGACTCGATACAGAATCCATAAACTGTCTTCTGACAATTCCGTTATAAAACTGCAATTCCTAGACTAACTTTTATGACTGTTAGGTAAAAATTAACTAAGAATGATTAATTAATTCTTCGTCTTCTGCTAGTGACGGAACTAGAAATCTTTTTAGATATTTTTGATAAAAGAAAAGTGTCGCGCTTTATCAATCAATGATCCAGAATGATTTCGCGATAATTTTAGGGTTGACCCGTTCACGATCATCGAAGGGGCAAGAAGAGAATAAGCGAAGAAAGAAGGCCGACAGAGGCGAGAGGGAGAGATGGGCCCGGACTGGGGATTAGTGGTAAGGGGATCGCGGGGGCAGGGAACCTGGCGTGAATGTTTTGCCTCGGAGGCCAAACATTAATACCGTGTCGGGCCTCCCGCTGCTCGACCACTAAAACGCGGGGACACCCGCCGATCTTATCTACGTCTTCTCCTCGGTCCTTGTCGACTCGGTATGCATTCATCCCGCCAGCGCCACGAGTGTGAGTAATGCTTTTATTTATCAAGCCGTCTTTTGTTAATGAATTGAACGAGGGAGAAGGTGGGTCCTTACCCTCGCGCCACATCACCCTCCTGCCCCTTCTTCCTCATTTATGCCTGATTTTCAACCCTCCCCTCCTCCCTTTCGCGCAATCATTTTTCTCGTGACCGCGTGCACACTCTGCGAACTCTGAGGATGCCTGCGACTTTTTTTCTGTCGGATTAGCCACCAAATTCCCGTCCCGCCGCGAAGATGATGGCTTTAAGGATGCGTCTGAAAACTCAGTCTGAATACCGGGAACGCAAAAATTAGTAAAAATAAAGGATACAGACAATCCTATTAATACATTTACTGTTTTTTATATTTTCGATGTTTTATAGTTTCACATTTTTGCAACAGAAATTGCATAAAATCGTCAAGTTAAAAAATTCATGCGTGGAACGTAAATAAGAAAATTGAACTCTGCCCTGAAAATCTCTAAAGACAGCGAGAAGCGTAATTTATGGAAGAAAGAGAAGAGGTCGCCCCGATGGGAGGGGGGGGGGGTAATTCCAGGACTACCTAGCGGAAAGTCTAAGGGGTGATAAAGGGGCGGTAAGTTGACGGCTGAAGGGAGCGTCGACCAATGTCGCTAAGACGCAGATCTAATTACCGACGCACGAGTAGGCGCGCACCCGGCTGGAGGAACGAATCCCCCGCAAAAGAGAATCTACGACGAATAAAGAGCAGGGATGTTGCCAGTCGTGGCGGGCAATTAGGCGCGCGTCGGCCGCGTCGTCCCTCCCATCTTTTCCGCCTCCTTTCTCTTCCGGAAAGTTTCCCGGTTCCTTGAGAATCTCGTCAGTGTTTTTCTGTGCGACCATCCTCATATCCCATCTTGTTAGATCATAGCCCAGGGCTGGCGACTTTAACCCTACTTACGAAGATTCAACATTTTGTTCTATCCACGAAAAAAATATTTGACAAAGGCACAAAAAAGAATTTTGATGATAAACTACACAATTGGAAAATTTGTATTAAATTTAACACATGTTATGTTTTCAAACTAAATCTAGTCCATTTAAATTTTTATGTTAATTTAACACAAGATGATATGCTAGAATGTAACATAAACATGACGTAAACATTAACACAACACAATATTTTGACACAATTTGGAAATATATTTTCTCAATGGAAAATTAACATTCATAATATATTAAATAATCTTTTATTCATTTATTTTAAAATTTACGTTTTAAAACTACATTACGTTATTTGTTTGCACACTTATAAATTGTCATTGTGTTATTTAACGCTAAGAAATGTTATATCAAATTAACAACCGTCAGAGATATGCTAAAAATTAAATACAAAAATTTTATCAAAAACTTTTAATAAATTTATATTTTGCTGTGTAAAAAAAGTATAAATATTGTCTGTGATGACATAGAAATAAATTTTAACTTATAGCACAATTTAATAATCAATCAATAAACAGGATTTTAAGCCATAATTCGTTTATTTTTACTTTTCTCCTTAAATAATGCCTATCGTAATTATGTCAAAAATGCATTTCTTATTCTACGATCAATTCACTCCATAGAACGTCACATCAGTACAAAGGACTATTCTACGTCGATAGTTAACTTCGTGTCCAATGTTAGCATTTCCGTCGTTAAGTCGAAGATATATGTTTGAGAAGGTGGTATATCGCGAAGCCTCGAGACAAACCGCGAACATAAAACTTCTCGACTGCCTTCCGCGAATAGGCAGCCCCTGAGAGATCCCTCCCTGGACTTCTCCCCTCACAGTGTGATCCCACTCGTATCCTCACGCCTCTGGTCACCACTGCTCGTCCCAAGGACCCTTATAAACTGGCATAAGCTCGCCCGGTTTCTACACCGGCCCGACTAATTGACTGACGGTCAATATAGCAATTTAACCCGCCAGCTTGCCACCAGCTCGTTCTCCGTTTTTTATTCTTCTACCTCCCCTCCTCTCGATCCCTTCTCCTTCCCGTCTATGGCCCCCTGCGCTCAGGTAGTCTTAACTCTTTCACAGTTTTATATTACTGGAGTATATTTGTGTGCAGCATTCTTATCCTTTTATTTGTACGATGTATTGCATTATGTTACTTTCTTGTTATTCGCAATTGAATTTGTTTACTCATAAAGAGGCGAGCAAGCGGAAATATTGCACGTGTACACGTATGTTAAGCTTACATTTCATCTAGCCGATCACTCGCTGCGTTTTTATATTCCCGAACCAATTGAGAGTTTCATGTTTAAATTTTTATTATTTTCTTTCCTGTCGTTTCCGAGTTCGTGATCCATACCATGTCTATAGCTTTTTTTATATTCACGATCTCTAGCCACTTGTTAAATAACGTCGGCTTACCGCAAAATAGATAGTTGCATCGATCTCACTAATATTCTCGCCAATTTTCTCTTTCTCTTACCTCTCTCTCAAATCAATTTTTTTTATAAATAAGAATCGATAAGATAATAGACTGCTGTGTGACAAAAAAAATTTATAGTTTTGAAAATTTTATCTTTCGTAAAACAGCGATAAAATCTGCGAGTTCTTCACGTATTATTTATTTCATTTTTATTATTAGCAACATATTTTGTATTTGTATTAAAATAGAGATGTCTGTTAAAATTTTTGTGTTAAATTTTTAACATTTCTGAGTGTTAAGATAAAATAATTTATTAAAAAAAATGAACAAATAAAAATAATATATTTTAAAACGCAAATTCTATAATAAATGAATAAAATGTATGTTATTGAAATATGTTAAGTTAATATATAAATTAATTGTGTGATTTATAATACAATTATTGTAAATTGTATTGAAAAAATATGTTTCCATAATTTGCTTACAAATTGTGTCAGCGTTATATTCCTCGTTAATTTTTTACATAATATTTGTGTTAATTCCTAACATATTCATATTATGTTAAATTAAAATTAAAATTTAGATAAATTATTTGGGACACGTAATATGTGTTAGTAAATTTTCCAACTGTGTACTCTTTACTCAGATTTGAGTTTCAGGATAGCATTATTGCTGATACTTTGCCTATTATTTGTGCAATTTCTAATTTTTTTTACGTTTTTTACGTCTTTCTGTAATTTACAAATGCACATCAATAAAATTATTATTACTATTATTATTTATATTTCATTAAAAGTTGTAAGTTATAATTTCTGCATCACGCGTATTATAAAGGATTAATCTCAATAAACTTTTAGACTGCTGTTTGTTTCCAGAATAATATCGTTTTTTTTCCCGTTTCTACCACCTAATTCCCGCAATTAAAAGATCGCAATTTCAATGCGATTAGAACGTTTGCTTATGTTTCGATGTAACGTGTCAGGCGAGTGACAGCTTGCTCAGGGTAACGACACCTCTCACCCTAACCCTAGTCTGTTTCTATCGCCGGGTTTCCCCTCGGGAATTTTCGTGGGTGTCGCGACGTGACCCGTGGCAGGACGTGATTGAGTTTGCAGCGACATCGCCCCGGGGGCGACGGCGGTTTCGGGACGAGGGCCGAAGGGGTGATCGGCCGCGAGTAATGAGAAAGAGTCAATCGCCCCGACGTTGTCCAGGAGAGAAATTCAGCCTGCGATGTATTAGCGGTACATCGTCCCGAGGGAATTCTTCCCTGGAGCATCTGGTTACCTCGGGAATCGCATTTATCCCCTCTTCCTCTTGTTCCCCTCGAAAAAAAAGGATTGTTTCTGACTGCAATCCGTCTATTAATCGTTGAAATACGCACGATACTAGTCTTTCTATCTCAACATCAATGTACAATAAAATAATAATCATATCTCACGTTTTCAAGTATTGTTACATACAATTTTAGATTTATCGTTTGTTATATCAATATGTTGACGCTGGCGGAGATAACCGCAGATTGCGATTTGTATGTATTACGGAATCATGTTACACAATAAAGAATTATGTAATATACGAGTATTCATCAAACATTAAAAATAAAATAGACTTCAAAATTAAAATCACGACATAATAAAAAAAAAATAAACGATTTAGTTATAACAATTAATAATTGCGCAATGTCATTGAACTTGACTATATCCGACACCCAGAGAAAAAGTTGCTTTGATTTAAAGAAATTTTCTTTGCTATACGATTAAAGAAAAAAATTTCTTTGATTTAAATATTATTTTTTAAAATCAAATAAAATTTTATCGATTTAAAAAAATTATGTTCAAATCCAAGAAATGAGGTTCAAATCATGATTTCTTGGATTTGAACATAATTTTAAATCGAAGCAATCTTTTCTCTGAATGCGACAATCATCATCACGTGATTAAAACTTATCGATGTCCATCTGAAATGCCTGCGGCAGTTATCTTCGATACCGACAAATAAATCAGCGTTATAATTCAGATAGCGATCATCCTTTCAGGCAACGGAAATCGGACATCGATAATTTGAAGTACTTTGACCTTACCTGCCAGTCTTTGTGATGATCATCTCCGTGCCGAGCTCGTTGAATTTATCCCAAAGATCCTTGGTTTCGAGGTGGCACACCACATGCCTGAGCTCCTCGCAATTCGAGCGTTCTTGGAGCAGAGGATTCGTCACCGGCGAAACACCGTTTCCACTTGTGCTTCCGGTATCGTCCGTTTCCGGCTCGTCCTCCGGATTGATCGTCTCCAAGACTGGCGGGGCACCTCGAGCGACCCCAGAACCGCTGGCTTCCCTTTCTGCAATCCATGTTTTCACAATGTTCAGTATAAGTATTAATATCGTGTGCGACATAAAAAAAATGTAATGTATATCTATAATAAGCTGTAATACTATATAATACCGAATTATCCTCTATAGAACGTACTCGTCGACGCGTCATTACTATAAATTATTATCCACCTCGTGCAGGTTTTTATTCACCATCAACGCGCCGCTGTACGGGTACACAACCGGAAACGACCGCGAGAGGGAAACCGCTTCCGGCACGATCCGATATAAAAATCGAGGATCGCTGAAGCGTAGTAAAACCTCATTGCAAGCGAAGGCAGTCGAGCTTAAGGACCGGCATTTATCACTGCCGTGTCATTGACGCTCGTTTTTACCCGTTCAGAAGACACTAAAATAGCAACGGCGAACGGGAGTTACCGTGAATGAACCACGCTCGATGAATATTTAAAAGCCATTCAATTACAGTTATATTTCGCCGTTCATTCTCCGTTTCGCGACGATGTTTTTCTTGTACCGACGATACTTTCGCCGCTTCGCGCGGCGAACGAAATTAAAAATGAGACTCCGTCAATTCGTAATTTACGAGAGGGCCCGCCCATTATCGCAAATCGTTATTAATTTTGTCCGAAGGAGCCGACGTATTGCGATAACTCGATTCTAAATTACGCATATACAAGTCTCGACACCGATTAATATCTCTGTACAACGCTTTTATGCTGCGCCGCATCCTACTCCGAACCGAAGTTTTTTCGACCCTTCTCGCAAGAAAATTTTCGCATTTACATATATGTGCGGACGTTAATGAAAAATCGCTTTCGTGACACGCAATTATTTATTTATCGTTTATTCGACAACTTTATTAACGGAATAACGAAGAAAGGGATGTCTTTGATTAAGATTTTAATTGAAAATTGAAGCTAAAAATGATAAATCGAAACGAATTGAAACGATGCCCGTCCTGTTTGGATTTCGATCGCGATAATTGAATACATAATATGAAGTTATAATATTAAAGAGTTTAAACAAAAACTGCAATATCAATAATGATGCGATGTACATAAATGTTTTATCTACTTTAATTAATCCAGTTTCTTGTTTTCACTATTAAATAAATCTCAAGATATCATCGGACAATTTTTATTGTGCAGCGCAGAAATAAGATCGTATCGCAGTTGTGTCAAAGCACTTGGAAGTATATGGCACGAGAGGCATAAAGTTCTGAGAAAATCACGTTGATTAAAACGTCTCACTTGATTAATACCGCAAATTAACTCGGAGACGCCGCGTCTCATTCAGGCGTTTTATTTCGCGTAGATCGTGCTAATCTCTCGCGTTTATATGCGTAAAGGTTTACGTACACGCCAATTCAACGTAGCGTTGTGCACATATTATGGTTCCACGCCGTTCAATCATATCGACGTAAATCTAAGCGTAATCCATTTAGCGGTGGTTATAGGTATCCAGCTATCGATGATAATATATTGTTGGTCTGGCGATAAGCAGATTCCTTCGACAGTTTGGCATCGCGATCGATTATAAATAACGCTGCGAACGTACCGCGCGAGAAAAGCCAGCTTTACAATTATATTACGCAGATTGTTTCCGATTTTAATGACGTAAGGAAAAAGTAATAGCTGATAAAGCGACGTATTGCCGACGTCGGCGGTGATTAATCGTTGCGACACACAGGCGACAGGAAGTCAAGCTCTCTTTTTCAAGATACTTACACGCGAATTTCTACAGGATGTGATTGTACGACGCAAGGATTGAATGCTCGATGCATGTGACTCGCCGACGTAAAGGGTTAATTTTGTTTTAACGACCTTCAGCTATTGTTAAGATAAACATAATTAAGGAATAATTAACATAATTAAGGAATAAAACTTGAATTTTTAAAAATTACAATTGGCATATATAAAATTAATTTCATTCGCACGATGAAACAGAATAAATTTTCAATCATGATTCGTAGTTTATGCAACGGAAACCATATCGATGCAAAAGTATCCTGAGACGATTCTTTAAAAAATTCACTGGCAATTTTTTTTTTTTATAGTTTTCCGATAAGGGCCTTCTCTGCGCACGCAGTTGAGATCAGAGTTATTTATATCTAACGGGAATGCGAGACCAGCATCTGCCATTTTAACAGGTCCCTTCTCTGCGTAATTCGCGGACACGTATTTACCACGTGCGCCTTCGCGTTTCCATGGTAAGAGCCGTCGTTGTACTCGAGGAAACCGTAATAAACTTCGTAATGGGCAGTTACGAAGTACCGACCTGGTTGGTATGTCAGGTGCCAGCTATCAATTTTGCACGTCGATGCCGCGCGCGCGAGGAATTAATTGTCCATTCGGCATAAGGCGAAATCCAGCATCGGCTTTTCCGGTTTTCTCTCTGCGAAAATCCGTAATTGATCACCGCAGTATATACACTGTGCACATTTCTTTTTCCTTATCGGAAAATAAGTACGTAAAGAAAAAAAAAAATTTTAACGTCACTAAGATAATACGAATCGATTACAAGTCAAAAGCAGGATGGAGGCACCGCACGAAATATAAATAAATGTGTGTGAAACATAAATAAATATATAAATTATTGTATTGACTGTCAAATAGAATTTTGTATTTTTTAAATATAGAAAGACTGATTTTGCTGAAAGATTTAAATTTCGCATCTGAAAATAATTTTATTGAACTATCAAAATATTATGTTAGAAATTGAAAAGCAGTGTAATGAGCAATGTTGCAAAAAATTTTCTAAATTTTAAACTTACAAAATTATTTTGATCTAAATAAAATTAATTTCTAATTTATATCCAGCAAAATTTTAGATCTTTCAGTAAAATCATTTTTTCGGTCGTATATGATAAAAATATACGGAAAGGATGGTTTTGCTAAAGTATCTAAAAATTTAGCTAGATACAAATTTGAAAATAATTTGGTTAGACCATCAAAATAATTACGTAGGATACTTATAATAATGTAGAAAACTTAAACTTTTTTGTTACTAAAATGTCAAAACTTTTTGCAGCATTGCTCATTATGTCTCAGATATTCACATAATTATTTTGACAATCTAATAAAGTTATTTTGAGATCTGTATCTGACTAAATTTTTAAATACTTCAGCAAAATCATTCTTTCGGTAATACCTATATAAAATATTATAGATATAAATATAATTAAATATAATATATAATAAATATATGACTGAACAAACATCTCAATATATATCACAATTAATGCCACAAGATCAATATGATTTCGATTTTATACCAGTATGTATTATGCATGCGGTGAAGCTAAATGTAATCGAAATATCCACGACTTTTCTTATTTCAGGCTAAAGCTCAGCTAAAAGCTTATATAGAACAAAAACCACACAAATAAGGAAATAACGCGATGACTAAATAAAATCTCTTGGTTTACCTTAAGTTACTACAGGTTATAATTTCACATACCGCCGCTCTCGCATCACTAATAACGCTAAACTAAAGCAAGCTTCGTTGTAAGTGGATAATTATCCTTTTTCCAGGCGCTACCGCGCGCTCATTATATTGCTTACCTACCATGTATGACCGTCATGCCGTAATCGAGGACATTAGTCATTTTACATTTAATAACGCCTAAACCGCGGCGAGATCAGAGAAATGATTCTCGAAAGTTCGGCGATATAATATCGATCAGCAAAATTGATTGACGGTAATACGTGCCATGAATTATCCAGTTCGATATGTAAATTATCATCACGTCCTCCATTATTTCGTTCCGTATTTACATCACACACATTCTACGGTAAACGCCTTTCGATTTCTGGCTTATAACCATTTTATACATACAAGAGAGACAAAGAAACAAAATTTTGCTTCATAAAGATATAAACTCTGAAGTACTTGAATGAATACATTTTACTGTATATACACTCTTGCATGCATGAAATAGTCTTCCTAGTACAAATTAATATTATATAAATTACCATAGTACTTCTTGTATAAATTATAATGCATAATGATTGTAATCTCTATTTTATTTTACGTATTTCGATTCGCGTCGACTCCATTCTGAAATTTATTTTATATATTTTACATTTTATCAAAAAAGTCGCATTACGTCAAATATCGCACACGATGCATAAATTATGTAAATTATCTCTCGATTACAACATCGCCAATTCGCTTCACGAATGGTATCGTGTATTTATATTTCTTGCCTCTCTACGTGCATCTTTATAGCACGAATGATAAATTATATAAAATACGTATACTGAACTTATATCTTCCCGAGCTCGTAGACATATTTATTAAACCATGCAATATGGAAAGTATCTAGTACCGATCCTTGGTTGTTAATCCACTGATACTTATTTGTGCCCGGGTAAATGTATAATTCCAAATTTTTAAGCACGATTCGCAAAAGTCATCCGCGAACGATAAACTTTAATTCTTTTTAATGCAACAGCGTATTACAAAATATTTAATTTTTCTTAGTAATCTTTAGTTTCTTTGAAAAGTTTTGAAAATTTTCAAAAAAATTATTTAGTTTATTGAGCAGGAGTTTATTGCGCTTAAAATAATTCTATAAATAAATATTTCATTAACGAAGTCCAAAAATAAAATTCTAAGAGCCAATAAAATCTTCTGTCGTACACTGCAGAAAAAAATGATGTTATATTTAACAGCATTATTTTAATTCAAAATCATTTTGTCAATTCATTCATTTTGTCACACACAACATACACACACATACACACACACACACACACACACACACACACACACACATACACACACACACACACACACAATAATTCTATTAATGAAATACGTCAAACTCTTGTTTTAATAAAATTTTATTGCTTTCATCAATACTGTTATTGAATCAACAACATTATTTTTAATTAAGATAATGCTATTGATATATCATTTTTTTCAGTAGAAATTACTTGCATTCTTATTAATTATGTATCATAAGTTATGTTTGATAAAAAAAAAGTTCGTTAATAAGTAATCTTAATTTGACCAAAGTGATAAAAGTAAAGGATGCTTATTGATTATCACCTATATATATTATACCTTTATTTTATCTTAACAGTTATTACATCAACACATATTATTTTAATGACACGCCTTTTATGATATTCCTTTTATGACATTTCCAAAGGGTGTTCACTTATTTAGATGAAGATAGAAATGAATCACTTTAGAAAAGGTTAAAAGCAGTTTGATCCTCTAAACCGGGCGACTTGTTTGCGCAATCGTAAACTCCTTGGCGGCCACTACACATCGCGGAATATTAGGTACGAATTACCACTTGCAATAACAGTAATCTTCATTCGTCGGCCGGCTTTTAGCCGTAAAACGCCGCGGAGAGTCCCTTGCGGTCGCCGGACTCTGTATTTACGTTGTGCACCAAGCTCTCGCGGCTGCGAACCTTTCAATATAGAAAGATCTTCGTCGGCGGGGATTATCCGCACGCAATTCGTCGTTTCCACCGCAAGAGAGTCGGTAACCACAAAGCAATAATTAATTACCGTCGGCACCGATACGCCGATTTATCGACGATTATTACCCGGCGAGAAAGAGCCCCGTATACACCTGCACGAGTTGAGCTACACGCGCGTTTAACACTCCGCGAAGAAGTTATTTAACAACCGCGAGATCGAGTATATAAATTCTGAAACGGCCGATCGATATCGCTTCATTAATACAACTCGATGGGCGTAGCCGGAATTATGGTTACACCTGTGCCGAAGAACGTGAAGATGTTCGCATGATTGTGCGCGCGCGCGCGTTATGAGAATTATTCTTCAAAGTACTTAAAGCATATTGTTTATAACCCTTTCGAGTATGTTAAATGTTGTGCAAGCTAACAGAGTTTTTTTCTCTCTTTTTTCAATTTAATTCTCTACTCCTGCTTCTGTTCCTATCTTCTTTGCCAAATGTGTTCATTTACAATATTAATCCTAACATCACTGGATAATTCATATAAATATAGATTTTTGTACAATTTTTTAAATTTTCATTTAATGGTTTCTCCTTAATAACTTCACAATAGATCATTTTCTTCGGCTGTCTACTCAGATACATTGAGACTTCGAATTTTCGTTGAAGAAAACTTGTGAAAAATATTGATTGGAATCAAAGTTATAACTTCTCAAAATTGCAATTGGGTCGCTCAGAATATTTCAGGCAAAGATATAAAGTACAAACTGCGCTATTCGTATATAAAATTGTTTGACAAAAAATGAGAAATAAGATGCAAAGATGACCAGTTTCTATCTCTTTCTATTTAACCAATCACAATATCTTAAAAAGATAGAAAGAGAGGTTGTTTCTTTCGTCCTCGTGTTTCTTTCATTTTTAATGACCACATTTGATACATTATTTAGATACGGATATTGTAATCTATATTCTATTGTCCGTATTCGTGATCAGACCTCATACTTAAGGCTTTCTTAAATTTATCTTTAGATGTTCAGTAACCAATAAAATAATTCATAGAGCATCTAAAGATAAATTTAAGGAAGCCTTAAATATAAGACCTAACTATGAATATGGACATGTTTTTAATTTTAAGTTGACACCGGAAGTGATGTGTTTTAAAATCAATGTACAAGCGTTAATAAATTATTATTAATACCACTAATAAATTATTATTAATAAATTATTATTAATACCAATTTTCGATTTCATTTCGTAGTTGCAACGATTTTCATTTCTTCTCAACATCAACGCACTGAGATTGAAGAAGAACTTATTTGGAATATTGAGAATCATGAGATTTTTTTCATTTTGTATATTTCGCGTGTATGCGTGAACCCGACACTCGTCGATTAGAAACGATAATTATTGATGACGACGGCATCGCGAGACGCATTATTTCCCAGGAACATCGCGTGGCCTGAAATCGAGCGTGTTTCCTCGCTTAATTGCGGAGAGGCAGACGAGAGCGACAAGGGAAAGAGAGAATCAGCGTCCTCGGATATCCGTGATTAAGTTGCCAGCGAGGGTCGCGCGTCTTGACGCGATAAGAGTCTGGCATCAGGCGATACCTGCTGCGTCACGTCGATCGCGGACGTACTGAAGGAAGAACCTGTCGGTTTTTCGAGACGTCACCAACACAAATAAGCAACTGGCAGAAACCAGTAATTTTCACCAGTCGCGCACTGACGTTACGTAAACCGATGCAATTAGCGACATTACATGGCGCGGCGGTTCGATAAGTCGCGTAAACATCCCCTTTACAACAAATTGACAGCAGACACTTTCAATTATAATTTCTGGCTTTGCATTAGTATGCAACAGATGAAGGAAAATCCAAAATTATAAAAACTCGTAAGTTTAACTTGCAAGTGAGCGAGATCATGATTAGATAGTGAGCATTAAGCTGTGCCTTCAATGTATTGAATTTGATATTGTGCTTATTTTTTCATTCTGAGTTACTAATTAGATTATTTGTGTTTATATAAAGGTCTAAGTAATAAATATTTTATCATTAAGAGTGTAAAATGTAAAAATCTTATGCTGCATAAATTAAGAATAGCCTATTTCCTTGGATGGAAAATTTACTTATCAATAGTAGTACTGTACCATTCAAACTATGTTCAATTTTAACATTGACGTGCTGTAATCTAGAGCTCTAGATGAACCAAAGTAGCGCAAAGGTCCATTGTGTTTGATCCTCATGTTAAAGAATTACTAAGTACTTAATGAATGATAGATCATCAAATAAAACATAGCCAAAAATGGTCGGAATAACCAAAAGGAAAGTTGTCGGCATTCGGCTCAGAAAAAGCCTCTATTTCTAACCTTCGTTCTATCTTTCTCAATCGTTACTTAGGGAAGGAAGCTAAAATAAGGCTTAAAGGCATACATACTAAAACCAAAATAGTCTCAATAGTGTTCTTGAATTAAAGAGAACAAACAATTGCATTGAGATATTTGGTACTTTATAATCATTCGTTGCGCAATTATTTCATTTTCTGGACCTCTATTCTTGAAAATAAACGTATACAAATAACTAGGGAAATACTATAGTATACATACCTAACATTATTATAGTGTTTATCGGAGCGACATTCATCGCCCAAAGAAAGGGTGAAATTGAAAAACTTTCTTTGACTTGAATGTCATTTCTTTGATTTAAACATTATTTTCTGAAAGTAAATAAACAAATTTATTTAAACATTTCTTTGAGTCGAAGAAACTTTCTTTGGGTGTAATTGGGGAAATGTAGGTACGCGAGCGACTCTTGCAGATCCTCGATGTGTGGTCCATCATCCGCGTATTTTTATTCGACACGATCTACGGCCGTGTTAAACGACTGACGAAACGGATGACGAGCTGCCGTGGTGGCCGAGTGTCTGCCTCCTGGCGGCCGTGCGTCTCGTTTCTTGGCATATCTCGCAACTTTACGGCACGCCAAGTGAATTACGATTGCGAATGCGAGCGCGGACGAAGCGGATCAAAGCGTTCGTGGGACAGATTGAAACGGGTCCTGAGAACGAGTCTTGCATTACGACAACAAACAAACCGCCCTCATCCCATTTGATACGATTGCGCGCGAACGAACTCGTTAGAATCGCTAAACATTGCCAAATTGATGTCTTCACTTTGCGTTTGACCGTAACATGAACACATGACTTAGCCGAATTGATTTTGTATCAACCGAATGTCTAAGAAATATCACGGAAGATAATTAAGATTTAAATAGATATTTAAGTAAGTTAATTAATTAATTTTTGGTAGAAAATCGGAAAGAAATGGGACACTTCTCAAACAATTTAATTTTTCCAGATAAAAAGATAAAAAACAATACAAGTGGAAAATCTATGTGTGAATAACATAAGTAAAAAAAATGAAGATTTTATTTGATCCATCAATTGGCGCCTAATAATTCTTTCGTTTTTACAATTTCTAGTTTATGCGCGCTGATTTATCAATCTTGAGAAACACAGTTCTAAACGGAAATTGTACAATAATACATAATAATGCAAATTAAATTGACAAGTAATTTAATAATACTGATACTAATGAGTATCTAAAAAAAAAGAAAAATTTCTTAAGATAAAATTTCTACTATTCGAGAAAATATTTATCACTTGTTCTAAGAGTTAACAACGTAATTTAACAGCAGCAATGAGAGTGATATCATAAATATTTTCCAGCGGAAGTCTACGTCTGTTCAAGGAGACAAGTTTACGAGCGAGCACAGCGTGCGCGAATGAATTACGATCGTCACCGAAAATCGAAACATTCGCGACTAACGGGAATGCGCGTTACTTAGGTACACCAAAACAATTTTGTTGAAGTATCTAAAAATTTAGCTAGTTTATTTAATTTAGCTAGATCTGAAAATAATTTTATTGAACCATCAAAATAATTACGTAAGAGGCAACATGATGAGTGATACGTAAGAAGTTTTAACATTCTAATAAGCAGTTTGAACGTGTAAACAAAATTATTTCAAGATCTATAGTTATCTAAAAAGGAATATATCAAAATTGATCCGAAATGATCAATTACATAAATTCAGATTTTAAGATATTTATCAGTCTTAGATTATTAAGATCAGATTACTAAGATGCCTATGAGCGTCAATATTATTAAATTGCTTGTCAATTTAATTTATGATATTATTACCTTGTTAAAATTACATTTTAAGTTTGAAAATTAAATTCGGCGTGCAATTTGCAGGAATAAATACGGTATGTAAATTTACACCCAATTATTTAAGCACTTAAAAATTCAGTTTAATTGTTTAGGATCTTTGTTTCCAATATATTGTGTATCATACTATGATCTTAAAAGATATTTTGTTTAATATTTTAACGGATTTTCATGAACTTTCACCAAACGTTTCATAAATATTTTCCAAATTTGTTCAAGTCAGAGAATCATACTAGTGAAGAAATTTGACCGCAAGAAAGTCAACTTAAGATCTAAAGCTATGTTGCTCCTTTAAAAGTTTCTTTTCACTTTTCCTCAATTTCACTTTAATCTTGTTAACTTCACGGTTCTCTTAGTCACTTGAATGATTTGTGGACTCTGGGTCTTTTTGAGTAACTATATATTTTCCAAATTACTTGAAGAAACTATTCCCATTTATGCTATCGTTTTGTTCAGTAGCGGAATTCTCTAAACGTTTTATCGGTGATTGTCGCTATCGTTAACTAGCGATAGTCAATGGCAAGTTTATCCTGGAAAAAAATGTCGCTCATTGGCTATCGCTAATTAATGATTGTGACAATTGTCGATAAAATGTTTAGAGAATCCCGCAACTGGTCATTTCTATACAAAATCCTTTTATCAGTTTGTTTGATGAGTCCGTCAGTAGGCTTTTGGTGAAAATTTCATGAAAATCTATTTAGATGTTACAAAATTTACTATCAGTACTACAGTGCACGTAACGTAAACATAAATTTTCAGAGTTGGCAGAAAATTTTGGAACACAGCCTTAGTTGACCATTTTGATCGAACTTTGATATACTTTTTTTACTTCGACAAAACCATTCTTTTCATGCATATTATAAGGTTGTATGATATCGTGACCATTCTTCGAATTGCATTTTAATTTAGCGCCACCAATAACGGGTTCTTCGTGCTAATAACATGCCGCTCCTCCGCCCTTTTTCTTTCGAGGTCTAAATATCTAATTAAGATAGCGGAAAGCATATTAAAAACGCTCTGTCAAGCGTCGCCAAAATTACGCCGACTCATCGATCCGTCATTAATGAAAAGTAAATTAGCGATATAAAATCGAGCGTGCGTGCGCGACCGTGCGAAGGAAAGGACTGTCGCGGAAGTCTATGTTTGCCGAGCAACGAGGTAAATTGAGTATTGACGCGCCGTATCTGATCGCGCGATAGGAGAAACATCTTCAGATCGATCAATCAATCTGTCGACAGGTAATTAAAACCGGCACCTTGTTTGTTCGCGAAACGTAAATTAATCTGAGCGTGACGCGGTGCGTTCCTTCCTCGTTTTCATCGAAGATGACGTACTTTCGCGGTCGCGTCCGACATGTACGCAAAAAATTGATTACGCCATTCGAGGCCATTCGACGTCTCACTTCGCGGCAATGTTCGCGAAACAATTTTTGCAAAAAGAGAACGGGGCCTCGATAAATAATTATGATAGAAGATTAAAAAATATGCGAGCTTGGAATTAACAGTACCGCAGTAACAATGGATATCTATCCGCTAGGAAAATATTAAGAAAAATGCTTAATAGATAAATTTGTATGAATAGCTCTATTAATTAAAAACAAAAAAAATTATACAAATATTTTGTATTAAATCAATCATCAAGATATTATCTTTCATTCAATTTCTTTCTCTATCTTAAAGAACCTAATTGCTGTAGCTTTCTTTTAATTGTAGAATCTATGTAAATAATTAATATATTATGTACGTACATTATTTAACATTTTTCATAAATAAATTTTATAATATAATTTTATATATAATGATATAAAGCTCAGATTTCTATAATAAATTAAATTGATTTTGATCGCGTAATTTTTGACAAACTTGTAATTAAAATATATATACTTGATTCATGATCAATAAAGAATAGAAGTTTACATTTTATTGCGAATACATAGCTTGACACGCAATGTGTTAAAAGAAACTATGATTTTTAAAAAATGCGAATATAATTGCATTTTAATATAACCTTATATACTATTGAGATCGAGGTCATTTTATTAGCCGACACAGTCATTACATTAATCATCGAGAATTGTTCACGCCAACATTAACGCCATGTTTAAAATTAATCTCTTTTTGCCATATACAATGCCTCTGCAAATTATAAAACCAGAAAAGATTTAAAATAAATTTTTCAAAATGGCTTTCAAAATTTGCTCTTTAAAAAAAAAAACAAAACAAATTCGCCTTTTGAAAGATCACACTTCTGAAAATTTTTCCTGTTTTTTTTTGTCCATAATACTTCTCGATTTAAAAATATTCGATTACAGTAACATCTCTTCGCATAAATATGAGACTTGACAATGGCTGAGAGATAACATTGTCGCCCAAGTCCGTACAAACCGCCAACACGCGAAAACGCAAAAGGAAATGCGATTGGCAAACTGAACGGGCTAGCCCACTATGGCTCTCTCGTATTATATACGTATCTCCTCGATATCACCGCGAAACGAGCGTCAGCGTGGCAGGAAGGCGCTAACAAATGTCGTTCGCGCCTCGTATTTCAAGCACTGTCATTTGTACGTTGCGCCGCGTTCTCGACAGAGGTAACGAAGTGACGATGACTTCGACGATTCCTTCGTTTTCTTTTCCCGCCTCTCGCTATTATGAAATTGAACCAATCCTCTCCGCGGATTGTCCACCGTAATCGCCGAGTCATTTAAACGAAATGCGTACAGTTTGCGCATGTCAAAATATATCACACGTCAAATACGAATAATTAAATGATTCTCGATGGTTGCATTGTATGAACCGATAGTTATAGTGAATTCGGTCACATGCATTACACTAGATTAGTGCATATTAAAAGTGTTATACATGAAATTAGGAAAATTAAACGTAAAAACATATAAATATTTTAAACGATTAAATAATTAGTATATTTTATAGTGAAACATTTATAATGAGTGTATTTTAAATGATTAAAATAAATTAAAATGAATTAAAATAAATTAAAATTAAATAATGATATTGTCACGTTACTTATTAGAATATACATATATTATTCCATTGTCAAAGTTAATTATATTATTTAAATATTTTATATAAAGCAGTTTTTAATATGTACTAATAATAATTGTAATAATAGGAGTGTTGAATTCACCATTAGAACGATGAAATCATAATCGGTTTAATTTGTAAATCAACTCGTTATTATTATTATTGTGCTACAATCAATATTTCGAGAGTTTGCATTAAAATATCATGTATATTCATAATTTCCCAAGCAGAACATCAGACCGCGATAATGTAGCGATGACGTTAAAGTAACTGATTGGAAAGTAACTTTCAATAATCATTTTGGAGTCATTTTAATGCCATAATGACTATTTGTTCTGCTTCGTTCAATCTCCGTTATTCTTTTCTAATTATCATCTACATTTTACCGGTTACAGGAACTGGTGATCGATAGTCTAATCGTCGGTAAGATTCCGTGGGCAGGCGGAGAGAGGCAGTCTATGATTTCAGAGCGCACAAACCAATCGGTTTTACCCGAGTAAGAACGCAGCGTGTAATCGCAGCTGAACGAAGCATATCGTCATCGTTCGATGCTCGCCATTGCTTTCCACGAACGGTTTCCATACCCTGGAAAATCGGCCGATCGCCTGTCATTACCGGCAATTTGCAAAACTATCGGAACGGAGGAATGCGAATGTAATCTCGAGCTCCATCCACGCCTCTCTAATAACCGCGCTGTTGTACGTTGAGTTTCGCCTTTCGAAAACAACGTCGTCGCTCGTCCATCTCCACGCGAACGTTGTTGTAATGAGTGTAATATCAGCCGCGAACTCTTATCTAACGAACTAAATAACATCTATGTGTGTACCGATGCGAATGAGGTAATAACACGTAGCGTATATACATTTATCACGTATTCCCAGAGTATGACGACTTGTTTCCGTAATGTAACATAACGATATAAATTAAAATACAATGATAAAACGCAATTGTCTGCAAAATCTTACAAAACGATTTGCAATTCTTAACAGGATCACTGATCAGGTAAAATATCGTAATTTAGTGTCTCGCGATCGTAGATTATTGGCTGTAGATTATTTCACGATATTTCTCCGTCATTTTCACCGTTTCACATAAAAATTTAATTCCGACTATTTCGAGATTGTTGTTGTTGTAATAATGTTGTTCAGGTGTAAGTAGGAATCAAAAATAAATAATCGCTACCAAAATGTTAACTCTGAAGCATTAATTTAAATTTCACAGTATCTAAGAATCTTTTCATCAATACAATTTTCTGTGCTTTCTAAATTCTTGGAGTCATTCCAAAAGAATGAAATCTTACTCTTAAATGAGATTCACTCAAAACAATTTAAAGATCAGCTTAATTTAAATAGAAAATAATATTTTAAAGGATTTGTTTTAAAATAACAAAAGATTTTTCTGCAGAAAATGGCAGTGAAATAAAAGTCGACATTTTTTAAAAGTAGTCATTGTTTCACTCCTATTTTTCTGTTTGGACTATTGTAAAAATAAAAGTTAAAATTCGTCGCCGTCTCCATGAAGTCGAAAAGCTTTGTTGTTCATTGTATTCCTTTTACTTTAAAGACAAACGTGAAAAGATATTTTTACAAATTATATCAATGAGCCACTTGGATTCTGAATTCGTATCATTTCGAGTAACAAATTCAAATTTAAACTCTATGACTTCAAGAAACAATAGACATTATGGAGACAAATACATAGCTTAAATGTGAACCATATCGATGGAAAAGCAATTCTTTTTCTCATGTTTGTTTTTGAAATGAAAGAGGAACATAATTTTACATTCTGGCTTCATGGAGGCGGCAACAAACTGATGACTGACTTAAAATTGATGCCTTGAGTCCTGGAAACACTTTAAAATTAATGGCAGCTTGAAATTTGGTAGCCCTAATCTTCACGGACTGTCATGCATTTCTTTCATTCTGAACACGTTTTCGATCGGAATTATTCAATTGTTCCCTTCGATTTCTATTTTTTATGTTTTCTAGGAAAAACGAAAATTTGATTGGATCTATTCCATAATACGTGTGCATTCATCTTAAAAGATTTCTTACTATGCTATAAGTTTCCATTCTTTTGACAATCTTACACACTTTCAAATGGTAATTTGTGGTCCTGAATCGATCTGCAGTCTTTACGACAGCCACAATGACGATCCGAATGACTTCAGGAAATCGGTTTTTCATATTTCTTCATTAACATATAAATACTATTAAATTAGAAATTATTAGCAATAAAACATATTTTTTATTAAATAAAACATATTTTTGAATATATACCTTCAATATTTTTAGTCCAAACAAGAAAATAGAAGTGAAACAGTAGTGACTACTTACTTTTCAAAATATTCATTTTTAATGCCATTTCTACAAAAATAATTCTTTGATCAATTTTTAAAAAAGCAAATTTATTATTTTTTGTATTATTTCCCATTCATATTAAACTGCAGAGAATTCGATTGGTAGAAAAATTCGCAAATATAATAGTGCAAAATTCAAGTTAATTACGCATTACTGTTTCACAATGACTATTTTTTATTCCTATTGTACTACGTGATTTTCAAACAAAGATCGAACGCTGATTTACAACAAGAAGTGTCATGTTTTAGTAAAATGTGTAAATCTAATTCTTGTATCACCATAATTGGCGTTTATTAACGAAATGCGTTGATTCACGATAATGTATTTCGACGAAGAGAAGCGGATCGCTGGGACCATCTCAAAGTAGAATCGTCGCACTCTGAACGAAAGAATCGTCTTCAAAACCATTGCATTCGAGATGCCCGCTCGTGTCAACGATCGTTTAAGTATCTGGCGTGAACCAAGTGGGTGAACCACGAAGTGGGACAACATGAATAGGGGACACAGACCAGATAAATGTTGACTGCATTTTCCGTTGCAGTCAACACTTCGTCTAGGCTCATCAATCAGTTATTAATAAAGAGAATAAGAGATCATATATTCGTTTAAAACTCAAATTCAAATTTTATGCCATTATATTATTTTAATTGTAAAATTATAATCATTACAATATTTTTCTGCAGATCTAAAATAGAAAATTAGAAAATAATAAGATAAATCTCTCTAGTTAAAACAATTACTTATACAAAATATATTACTAATAATTTTTTTTAATTATATTAAGTAATATATTTTTCAAAGAATTACGCA
>NW_017259375.1:1054331-1066396 GCF_001594045.1 Atta colombica
ATGTGTTAACTTTTGACTCAAAGGCATGCGTACCTTTGTTTCTTTTCTTTTTTTAGCAAACATTTCACTTCAACAAAGACTCTTCACACGTCGCCCCACCACCACCTGTTTCCTACTCAAATTAACTGATCTGACCGGTCGGAATCAGCCGGTCATAACTTCGCGCTCTTAGTCGAATAGCTTCCCGCTTAACTAAGTCATTGGCTATTTATTATGGTTGACACTCCGACGAAACCCTATATGTCTCCGTGACACTCTTTTATTTCGCCAAGCTCCGCGACCGGCTTGTGAAAACGAGCTACCGTTTATTCCCGCGTATCCCAGGGATACCTGGGGACCGTTTTGGAATTAACGTGTTCCCCAGACTAGCTTTGTTCGCGTCGTCCGCGAACCCGCTGAGTTTCAATCGAGAATTCGCGAGGTCTCGCACCTGCACACGCGTGAAGAAATAAAAGGACAAAGGCTTAAAGGCTTGCGATTACTCAAAACGCAGGGCCTTCGAAGTCCTCGAAGTCCGTTCGAAATCGATTCGAAGAAACTCGTCGGCGAACTGCACGGTTTTAATTCTATTAAAATTCTTCACAACGCGCTCGCTAAATTTATGCCAGCCAAACAAAAAGTTTTATAACATATAATGGTTAACGCTCCAGATGAAATATAGCGTGTCACGTTGCGATTGACAATTCTACCACAATAATGGTCCCTCGAAAAAGTCTCGTATTATTACCTTCTCACAATTCTAAACATCATGCACACATTCAACGTAGAATATCTTTAATTCTTTGTTACAACAGAAAGAGATACAGAAAGAGAGAGATAAATTATATTTATTACTAAATATATCAAAGAACTTGTTTTAATCAATTCTTTGCGATCGTGTGAGATAAAATCTTTCAAGAAATTTCCTGTTCTGCTTCTTGAGAGTTTTATGTATCATACAGATCCGTTAATGCTTTGAATAAAAGGCAGAGTATCACATTGTAAAAATGTATTGTTATTATTATTATTATTAATATGAAAAGTTTTTCGAGGAACCACCATTTTGTGACAGTATTGTCAATCATGTAACAAATGTAGAGATGATTCTACATTTCCAACATTACTTATTTAACGTAGAATATCTTCATTTCTTCATTATATCAGGAAGTAGAAAGAAAAAGATAAATTATATTCACAGCTAAATATACCAAAGTGGTTGTTCTAATTAATTCCGTTCGCGATTACGCGAGATAAAATATTTGAGGTAACTTCCTGCTTTTCTGCTTCTTACGACTTATCGGTTATCATGACCACCGCATTGCGACTTCCCCAGGGGCGTGTACAACTATAAATTCACTTCTGAGTATACCACACGGTTCTCTCAACAACGGGAAAAGTATGGCGACGGCCCAGGCTCGAATTCGACCGTGCATCTCTCGCTATATCGTACTCATCGACCTCGGGCCAGTTCAGGCAAACTCAAACAAACTCTGGCGTTGAGATAACAATGTTAAGCGTTAAACGCAGCGCCAATAGCGCATCGAGCTTAATCCCGCAGTTATGCCCGGTGGATACCGGTTTCCCCGCGGTACGCAACACATCGGATTTAACGTAAATGTTCGACGATCGATAGTAAAAATAAATCTCGCCTAACGGCCGTCGATTCCGTCGGTCGACGATACATGGTACTTTCCTCGTTTTAACATCTCATTTAAATTTCTCGCCCGCGAGGAGAACGAGCGAGCGAGCGAAGGTGCAAGAAAACAAATGTCGGCAAACAACGGCATCAAGCAGCATGAGGATCATCGTGAACAGATTTACATAAGGACGTAGCTATGGCGCATAAGCGTCTCTACCAAAGAAACGACTGATTTAACTTGCTATATTGTTTTCTGATATTAGAAATTTCGATTGTTAAGAATCGAGTATTCTCAAGTGATTCAATAATATATCCCGATAGCGCCATTGTTTGTCCTTTTGATGTAACACAAAGATTTGAGCGTAAACCGTAAGATTTAGAATAGAAGAATAGAAAACTTATTGATAAACTTTTATTATTACAAAACTTTGGATCAATTATAAGCTACAAGCAAATTCAATAATCAATATCTCAAAGTGTTTTATTTATTAAAAAATATTCTAGTTGAGTCTACTAATAAGAGATATAAACAAAACGAATTTTGAGCAGGTAAGATAATCAGAATTATGTATGTCGTAATTGAATTATCTTAAGTAAATTTAAGTATAATGTTGTCCAATTTATATTTTTTTACTGAATGTATTAAAATTCTAATCAATACAATAAGACTTTTTTAAGTAGATAAATTTTAAATTTTACGTTAATTTTCATGATAAAAATTTTAAATGTATATCTATATTGTTTCTTATTCTCTTAATTAAAGAAAGACAAGAATAAGTACCTTGCATAAAGTTCCTTTCTTTCTCTTGTTTGTTGAAAGGAAATTTTCCCTCTGATTTACACGACGAATATCGATCTCAATGGAAGAAGTTCACCGCGACCAAATTTTACGACACGACAAAGTTCACGGGATCGCAGATTTATTTCGCACACCCTCTCGGCGCGTCCGTACACACGCCCGTATACGCGTCCGCATTTGCCTGTGTCCGCTGAAGGAGAGCCCGATTCATGCCGCCGTTTGCCGGAGTTTATTTGGGAATGGCGGCCCGTTTCCGTGGGTGAATTGCAGCGAGTCCGACCGTAAATTTCGCGCCGCGTAGGATCTTCGTGGGCGATTATTCGCCGCAGGCGTCCAAGATACGCGATGATGAAACCGAACACCATCGGGTCTCGTTCGGACGTCTGACTGAGCCCGGAGAGCGGCCACGGTCGTTTCCAGAATTCCGATGGGACACCTCACCTGGCCGAACCAATACGTGGTGTACAACGGGTTTTTTTTCGGATCTCACCTCAGTCGGATCCCTACTCACCACTACGTATTTCACTACGCACCATTGAAATGTCAATTACGCCCTTCCGGTAGCTGGTACCGTAAAACGAGATAAACATAGGATAATTTGTCAAATCTATCTAAAAAAATTGACCTAATACATTGACTAAAATATTGTAATATTTATGGATCGATTAAACTCTGTAAAATGAATTGCCTCAGAAATACTTCTATAAGATGTCGATATGTGAATTTGACAGTGATAGAAAAAAATAGTTGCAATTAGCATAATTTAAATATAATTTATAGTCATTTAAATTTTCAGTCAACTATACATTTTTTATATAATTATAAATAATAATTATTACTATTATAACATTATAGTAGTAGTAATTATAAAAATAGAATTTCTAACCATAATTGTTTTATTATATAATTATAATTGCAAATATTAAATACTTTTTTCTTAATGCCTATTCAAGAATAAAATGAGACAAAATAAATGCAAATGTAATTCTCACATTTGCTGATATGATCTATAAATTGTTATAAATTATATACGAAAAAAAAACAATTTTACTGAAATATTTAAAAATTTAGTTAAAGATTTGAAAATAATTTTGTTTAGGCCATCCAAATTATAAATTTACTAGAATGTTAAAACTTATTGCAACGTTGTCATCAATGTTTAAACGTTTTTAATAATTATTTTAATAATTCAATAAAATTATTTTTACATCTGGTTCAATTTTTAAATACTTCAGCAAAATTCTTCCCGTGTATGTCATAAATTTAGAGATGTCTGCTCGAAGCTCAAATGTTGGGTACATTCATAACAATCTTGCAATTAAGAACACGAAATATATTATCTCAATGTTTACTTCGAACAGTCACATATATAGATTTTACGGATGTATTTATAAATGTGAAATATATATATATATATCTTCCCTTCTTCATAACCGCGGTACTTCTACTCGTCACGAAAATGAATAGAATCGATTTTCGAAGATCTAGTATCAATAAAGCTAAATTTGAGTATTACTAGTTACGATTTCTCGGATTTCATTGATGTGTAACGAACGTTAAATAATTCATTAGCGCAGCAGCAACAATTTATGCGCGAGAATTGTAATTTCGGATCTTGTTTCTCCTGTCGTTTCACTTAATGGACCAAGCAACTCGAAACGCTGATCGATTAATCGAAAATTTGTGATTCTAAATAAAATCCACACTTGACATGAAAGTAACATTCTCAATTAGGCATGAAACATGTTTTTGAATAATGCAGTGTTTCTTATCTCACACGAAAGTAAATTCTGTCTAAGTTTCCGTAGTCAATATTCGAAGTCTATTTCAATAGTGAATCACGGATTGGCGGAATTATCCTTCGCCTATCACGATGTAAAACTAACAGACACGCGCGAATATAAATTGTTGAAATAGGAATGTATACCTCGCCCACATATCTGAATTGATTATTTCGACAAGATAACACTTGCTGAAAGGCAAATTTACAAATTTACAGAGAATCCTGCTTATTTGAAAAGATCTAAACATTTTTTCAAGCTTCTAGAAATGCGAAACAGATATTTTAATAATATTTTTTTAATGCTGCACTCTATTCTGTATTTTATTAAATTCTATTGTTCTATAATATAAACAAATTTTATATTTGTTAAACACGTTGGATTTCCGAATAAATTTATTTATTTGTTTTCATTATCAACCACTCATAAAATAATCTGGTCAGTTGTTCTCGTTTACTCGCCTAGCATAACTGATTTACATTGAAACAAATTACAATAGGTATTTTGGACCATTGTCGTGCAAATGAGTTTCTAAAGCGACGAAATGCTGCAACCATGCTGCTCATCTCACGCATAAAATATTCGCGGCTGATTATTTCGCGAGAACAAATTTCGACGATTTAGATGATCGTATTATTTACCATTCCATTCACGCCGGTGCGCGTTAAATAATTCATTAATGTTGATATAATTTACGATCGTTATTCGAACCACTAAAACATTGGCGTCGAATTTGTTACATTATCAGATGTATAATCAGATATTCTATGAATGATTTTCGGAAGGAACGTTCCGAAAATATCGCTATGACACGCCAAACTTCCATTAAGTCAATTGCAGAAAAATCCAAAGTATCAATTTATAAAATACTTTGTTATAAACATGTAAACATTCCTTTTTACGCACCGAATAATTAAAAACATTACAAATTTGATTATTTATATAAAATACACATAAAATATTTTAATAAATTTCTAATATGTATGAAATATTTATATTGTCATTAATACTTGTAATTTGAAATTATTAAATATTCTCAATGTTATCCATTTTATTAATTGTAAGTAATTAATCAAGCAAATTATATATTATAGCATAATTCTCATAATAATAAATAATCATAATAATAAATAATCACAAATTTCTCAAAGTTAAATTAGTGGGATTATATTTTTATAAATTCAATAGTAAAAATTATTATATCATAATTAAATTAAAGAATTCTTTTTGTTATCAAAAAATAATAAATTTTCTTGATAAAAAATTTTGATTATTTTGATACTTTTGAATGAATAATTCAATGAATAATTCAGATCTGTTTATAATGCAAGATAAAATGCAATCGTTAGTTATTTTGAAAAAATGTCCGCACATATATAATAATAATAATTTCTATTACTTTGATTACAACTTGAAATAATTTCTTTATCATGTACAGTAATTTCCGTACCTATCGAGCGACTCTCTAGTAGCTATTTAGGTCAATTTACCTTCCATTTATGAGATATAGCCATCTAAATGTGCGCGACGGATTATGGAGTGACTTTACCGCGCGAATCCCCGCTCCAGACGCCTTTTTCGGTCGTTAAAAGAAACGAAAGTGACGGGCCATTATCCCGTTTCCCCACAAAAACGATCCGCTTTCGTCCCCAGCTACGAGCCGCGGCCCTCGCCGGTCATTTATCTCGGTAATGACAGTTCGGAACAATTTCTATATTAAAGGGCCTCATTAGAACGTCGCGCCAGCTTGTAATTTACCTCGTCGACATTTTTATGTTCGCAAATGCGTGAATTAAAACGCGATGGCAAGCATATTCCTACACTCGTCACACCTTAGTAATATTCAAGCCTTTGCTTAATCGCGAATATTTTTTTTAAAAAGAGAAGATTCTGAATGTTGGTCCTTGAACAGATATAAAATAGCAAAACGATTGTCACAGCAGTAGCTTCTACTATAATTAAAAAAAAAATAATAATTTTGATAAAGTATATATCTAAAAATTTAGCAAATATAGATCTGCAAATAATTTTTTGTTGGATCAAAATAATTTCGTAGAACGATTAGATTGATTGCTCCAATATCAAAACTTTTTGTAGCATTGTTCATTATATTTGAGTTTTTCACATAATTATTTTGATGGTCCATCATAAAATCACTATGAATTATGCGCGGAATTACAAATAAAAATTTATTAAATTTGCAATATTAAAGAAAGATTTATGATGTCAAATCTATATACGAAAATACAATTTTGCTGAAGTATTTAAAAATTTAGGTAGATATATTGAGAGAAAAGTGTTTAACAAGCTATAATTGCACGTTAAAATAATTGATATAGTATCTATTATAATTTATATTAATGTAATAAAGTTAATTTATATACTGAGAAAAAAAAATTGTTAACTTGACTAAATGCGTTTAGTTCGTAATGATTATTTAGTTCAAATATTTATATATTTAGATTAATAAAATCTTGTAATTTAAAACGTGTTATTTGTTTGAATTAATAAATATTAAGTTGAATTAACAAATATTTGCTCGACAGTTCGTAACCGCTACATTTAGTTGAATCAACTAATATTTTTTTGAAACAGCAACTTTTTTTTCAGTGTATTAATTTATATTAATATAATATAATAAAGTTTCTTCAATAATAACTAAAACAAATAAAAATCTAATTAAATAATTGTATCATGTATTCAAACATATCACATCATAATTGATACATAATTATTTTATCGTCCATACTCGCAGTAATTATTACGCAGCAGTGCTTCAATAAGATATTATCGGCGTAATATTAGCTATATTAAAATTTATGATGACATCGAACAGGATAAGGGCTTTATACAATTCACATTGACAATTGTCAGTTTACAGGTATATCATAGTCCATGTTTCGATGTGCGTCATCGGCGCTTCCAGAATTAATACTTAAACGCGAGAAGACGTCAAGCAGAAAACTTTCCACACAATTCACGCTCCGTCGAAGAGGTTGTCGCTGTATTTTATTTCTCATCAAAAAACATCTCATACATTTCTTAAGAGCTTCGCTGACAACTATTATAAGCGTTTGAAAAATTCATTATCGTTATTGATTTCGGCAGTCCATAAAAAAATATACGCTATAATTCCAAAATATATTCTCTTTTTTCAGCTAAATGGAAAAAAGTTTAGAAATTGAAGAAAAAAACTTTCTTTATTTCAGAACAGATTATTTACATTATTATTATTATTGTATTGAGTAATTAAATAACTTATCATTCATGAATAATTTTATATTATTTATAAATAATAAGTTATTTTATGTAAATATTCGAATTTCAATAATAATGTAAATATTCGAATTTTAATCATATTAAAGTACTTTAAACTTTGCACACAGTTTTTGCCGCTTCCTACGTTTCATATATATCTTGCAATTGCATCGTCGTCAGTCTCATTCGCGTGATGATGTCGCTCCAAAAGAGTGGGAATATCATCAATGCGCGATAAATGTTAAAATGGTCGAAAATTAATTGGGAAGTTTTTAACGGAGCAATAAAAATAATGAGCCATAACGACGAACAGGGAGGTCGGGGATACGACGCAAAAATCGCGCGATAGACTGGCCGCTCCATTTTCGTCGGAAATGGCCGCATTAAACGTTATGGATGGCCGTACCGAAAGGAGCGAGCGATTTTTCTTCGAGTTAATGCACCACGGTAAGAGAGGTGCGCCGCGCGAAAAGAGTTATGACTCGAACAATATCATACCGGAGCGGCGACGATGCGCGATAACAATAAACGTAATAGCGTAAGGAAGCCGTTAATGAACAACGATCTCGACAATCTCAAATATGTCACAAGAATTCAAGTATTAGCGATAAATGTTTTAGATCGAAGTGTTCGTAAAACGTGTCAATAAATAACATTCCAATTAAATATAAATTCTATTTATGTTCAATTCAAAACATTATTATAAAACATTATGTTATAAAATGTTCTGTTCTTATCATAATATTCTGTTATCATAATGCGTTAAATAAATAGATATATGAAATATGGAACAAATTGTAAAACCAGAATAGTGAATAATAGTGAAATATCGAAAGATTAAAATATTAATCAGTTTTGGCAAATTTACTTTCTAGAAAATCTAGTTTTTACTTTTGTCGAACGCGCGCGTATTTTTCTTTAAAATATTTTCTAACAATAAATTAATTAAAGTTAAAATTGCGACATTAATTGTAACGACACAGAGGAGTAATCGTGCGTTGATATACCGATGTGAAATGTCAATTATGTGACTGTCGACTAACGACTTCTCCGCGAGCCAAGAAAATGACACGAATTTATATCAAATTTTCCGTGAAATAAATGTGATCGAATTTAGAGTTAATGTTAACTGAAATATAACTTGCATGATCATATTTAACATTTAGAATATTCGGAGCAAATTGTAGTTTTGCAATGATGAAAAGATTTGATTCATTATTTTAATAGATATCATTAATCAAAATTAAATTAGTAATTTAACTTAAAAATGTATGTGCCAAACGAAGTCATAAGATATATAATTCAGTTGCAAAAAATTATTTATGTCTTAATCTTCTTTATTTCTTAATGTTTGTGACCAATAATCATTATATCTATTCTCATGAAAATAACGATGTTGAAATATCTAAAAATTTAGCTAAATACAGATTTTTTAATAATTTTGGACCATCAAAATAATTACACAAAAAAATCAAGCATGATGAACAATGTCGCAAAAAGTTTTGATATTCTAGCAACCAATTTAAGCGTGCTACATAATTATTTTGATGGTCCAGCAAAATTATTTTCAGATCAAAATTATTTTCTGTATTTAATTAAATTTTTAAATACTTCAATAATTAAAATCGTTTTGTTCTTATTAAAATCGATTAAATTTCTCATTATGTAATTAAGAGAAGAAATGTTACTCTTATTGGAGTAATACAAAAGTCAACAATGAAATGTGAAATATTCAGCACGTGACATGTAACACACGACTCATCATTTATTTAAACAAAAGGAAGATATTTAATGATTCACGTAACAGTAACGATGCAACATACGTTGCATCCAGGCTTTCGAAACTAATTAATTTTTATCGGTAAAGTACGCGTAATTATGACGCTCGTAAAGTTTACACGGATGTTACAAACCATACGATACAAACTATCGATTGCGGAAGGATTTCATAAAGATTTCAGAAAGTAAATCTATAGTAATATGCAACAATGGTTTACATTTTTATGAAGAAACTATGCTCACACGATAAATCATAATAATGTTGATTTAAAATAAAAATGCGTAAAGCTATATATAATGTTTTATAAGTTTCATACAACTTCAACGAAAATCATATAAAGAATTCTTTAAAAAGTTAAATATATTTATAAAAAATTGTTAGCAAGATATGCAATTTATTAATTTAATGTAGATCTATCAATCAAAAAGTAATGTTAATTGGAGAGAGAGAGAAACAAAATATATAAACATATGAAGTGCATTAGAAAATACAGAAACTATCATAAGAAAATATAATATAAAAAAGTCATTCAACGGATAGAATTGCCACAAATTCCTCGTCCTAAAATTCCATAACTCTTCTCTGATTTCCAAATAAAATGTCATGATTTTCTTTGAATTTGAATTATTTTCTTGATTTAGAAATCATTAAATATTTTATTGAGAGAACAATTTAATATGACAATGTAAATTACTATTAACATTGTTGACACTGCTTGCATTTACTTGTTAAGTTGATAGCATTCCAAAACTACATAGGTGCAATAATTTGGGTATTAAATTTCTTTTTTTTTTTAAAGAATTTTAATTTGCCAAAAAATTCTTTGACTTTTCCCTGATTTTTCCGTTCAATTTCCTTCGCAATTGATTTTTACTTTGATAAAGAAAATTTAAGAAAACTATTTAAAACGTTTATTTTAAGAAAACGACTCACTAACAAAGGCAATAATGTTTTTTTAGCTTTAGTTTTAACAATGCGCTTTTAACGATAAATACCTTTCAATTCTTCGAGTAATTTTATTTTACTACTGATATCTTTCACATTTTTTACAAAACACTTCAATTCGTCACAGAAAGAAGGTCTAGTTGAAGTTTCCCAAAGATCATCCATTGAATGTGAAAAGACTCACCGTGTTGATGCAACTTTCCGCCTCCGACGGCCTGCTGTTGCGAATGTTTATGATGGTGCGGTTGTTGCGGTTGCTGCTGCGGCTGTTGCTGTTGCTGTTGCTGCTGCTGTTGCTGTTGCTGTTGTTGCTGCTGCTGCTGCTGCTGCTGTTGACGCGAGTCCCGCGCCATGATCGCAGCGATGCTGAAGTCGGTTGCGCATTGACGATTTGAGTTACAATTATTATTGAGATTATTCAGGAGACTGCTGTTCGGCGACGGGCTCGAGCTCTCGTCGCCGTCATCGCCAGCGCACCCGGATAGCCCGGTAGATACCGCGGAGGCGGCGGTGCCCTCGCCCTGCATCTTCCTGCCCAGATAGAGGTGATGTCGAGATTCCTCGTCGTCCTCCTCGCTGCCGGCTCCTCCGGCACCACCGCCACCTCCGCCACCTCCGCCACCACCGCCGCCACCGTCGCCGAACGAGGTCAGTGTCAGTCCGTTTCTCTTCCTACCGGCGAGGCCTCGCGACTCCAGCAACATCACCTCGCGCGCTGCTTCCTGAGCCACGTGGGATCTACCGACAAACTAGTCAGAGAGCGTCTCAGGGCGAATTCGCTTGACGCCGTGACGCTACGGGCGTCGTGCGTCAGAACGATGCCGATCCTGATAATTACTGTCCGGAAGACCGTATGTGCTTCTATCCTCGATACGCGAGTACCGCTGAAGCGGCATCAGCATCCTCTCCAACAATCGTGCAAATCAACACCGAGTTCTCGCTGTCGACATACGCGCGTATATCGCGTGCGAAGAGATGACAGAGCACGTGTGTGTGTGTGTGTGTGTATGTGTGTGTGTGTGTGTGTGTGTGTGTGTGTGTGTGTGTGTGTGTGTATGTGAGGGAACGAAAAACCTACGGAATCGGGCACGGAGTGGTCGATTACGATTGCCGCATTTGTTGCATGAGTGGAGTACGATACAGTAAAACGAGGTACTGATCAGAGTCCTTATTGGAGCAGCGATAAAAATCGGAGCACAACACTAGAACTACGCCAAATAGCTAGTGACGTTTAGCGATCGGCGATCGGTAGTGAATGTGATCCGAAAGTAAATGACGCCGGCCAAATGTTGGCCGGAGTAGCACTCTGTTAACAGCGTGGGGACGCGAGGAAAAGTTACGTCGTCGCAAAGACACCAATTCGCTTCTCTTTCGCACGCGCGAAAAAGCGGAGCTGCTTGATGTATCGTTTACACTCACAGGCCGAGCGAGCGAAACGAGCAGGGAACGACAGACCGACCGGTTGCCCGACAGACTGACCCGCGCCACTGCCGGTCGCCTCTTCGTTCCGACCCCCATCCCCGCCAATACGATTGAGCTCGGTCGGACGAACTAAAGGGACGGTACAACATGAGCGGGAATGAGAGAAGAAAATACCCAGCGGGTGTTCAATGGGCGGTTCCTTGGCACGCTCCTCCTCCACGATCAGCACCCGGCTCCGCCTGCAGGCTCTCTCCCGTACGAAGCCCACCTCGAGGTTCGCTTAAACGTTATTACCGCGTCGTTCTTCCTCTCGTTTCTACTCGTCCCTCTCTTTCTCTCGCGCCCATGTCAAACTGAAACTGCCAACCGGGAGCTGACGATACAAACACGCACGAGCGTCCACAGGAGGAGTCTCTCTCTCTCTCTCTCTCTCTCTCTCTCTCTCTCTCTCTCTCTCTCTCT
>NW_017259375.1:1066497-1069403 GCF_001594045.1 Atta colombica
TCTCTCTCTCTCTCTCTCTCTCTCTCTCTCTTTCTCTCTTAGTCAGCCGGTGGTGGTCGTCGCCGCCGTCGTCCTCGTCCTCGTCGTCGTCTTCGTCATCATCGTAGTCATCATAGTCGTCGCTGCTCACCCAGGTCGTCTCTCCTCGTTCTACGTCGCTTTTTTCCACACTGTCTGTCTCATTCCACTTCCCTTCCTCCCTCTCTCTTTCTCTCTTTCTCGCGTCCTTGTCCCTTCTTCCTCATGCTTCTTCCTTTCACCCTCTCCTCTTCCCGCCCCTCCCAAACGTAGCAACCCGCCCCACCCGTCGCCCTCTCGCTGCACGCTCGACGTCCACACGTACAGAACGAGGTAGGGTGGCGGTATTATGGTCTCGTATGCGCCATCCAGCCACGGCAGCTGCCATTTTTTCTTACGAGAGGGGGGCAATTGCTGACAGGGACCGCTTTCCTCCGCGCTAGTACGCCGCGACTCTCGCCTCTCTTTCACTCTCATCCTCTTTACCACCCTCTCTTTCCCTCTCTTGCGTTCTACCGCTCTCTCGAGCGCAATTTATTGTTTTACTGGCGGAGCTTTAAACACGACCGAACGACGGTGGCGGCGGCTTCAGCGTCAGCGTCAGCGGCGACCGCGGCTAACGCAGGTGGGTGGTTAGCTCGCTGCTGGCTGGCTGGCTGGCTGGGCGGTGGATAGGTGGGTGGGTGGCAGTTGCTCTGGTGGCTCGTCTCGGCTGGGCTCGTCGAATGGGGGCGTGGGAGTATATCGTCATATATTTCTCTGGGAAATCCCGTCAACGTCTACTACCGCGACTATGCTACACTTCGACGATTGCGCGCACTTATTATTTCTCATTCTGCTCTTCTGATGCGTATTCTCTATCTTTCGAATCTCGTTCAGTTTGATCTGTTTTTCAATATTTGCGGATATGATCACGAAAGTGCGTTACTTTGCCAATCTCACGATAATTAGAGCGATCGATTTCTATCGATCGCTCTTTGTTTTCTTAAAATAGCATGCGTTTTTTAAACACAAGTTAGATTATTCATAATGTATAATCTCGTGTAGAATATTTTTACATACCTTGTATTTATATCTTCGTCTATTTTTATAATCTTTTATAAGAAAAACTTTTATAAGAAAATCATTTTTATAATCTTCATAAAAGTATTTATATATTTGTAATATTTTAATGAATTGTAAGAAAAGGTGGGATAAAAGTGTTGTTAGGAACATTATATTATAACAAAATTTAAAAATCTCACTCTTTATTATTAAAAAAAATATGTAAATATGTTATTAACTGATTTTAGCATAATGTTATCTGTAAATGCGTTAAGATCGATTTAAATTGAAAACCCTAAAAATTCGCTCAAGCATTCATTCTTAATTCATAGAATCTTTTCACATTTCACGAATATCGCGTTGTTTTTATTTCTTAATCCACTTAAAAAAATATGAATATGGATTTAACACCAAAAGTGTTAAATATAATTTTTCTTGTGTTGATGCAGACACAACATGGCATAAATTTAATTATCATGTTTCAAATCATAATATTAAAAATTCACATCAGATATTTCTATTAACATCAACGATGAAAATTATATAAACAAAAATTAAATCCATCCATCATATTTTTCAATGTATCATTATTCTTCGTTATCTTTTAAGAATTGAAAAGTGAGGTACGCGAAATATATATAAGATTCTGGAATTAAGATCTTCGCTAATCATTAAACCGCATCGATCATAATCCAGTAGGATCACGGAGAGTTTCGCATCTCCGTTTATATCCACGGAGGATCCTCGAAATCTCCTTTTATCCCTTCCCTTCACGATTCGGCGCGCTATTAACGTCGTTATTGCCATTTGTCGAGGAACTGAGAAGTACGCGTGCGCCAGCAGCTGCAATACCGAACTGCTTTTTCCGCTGGGCGATTCTCCGACAGAAGTATTACGGTAGAAATAACGTTATCCTCGGCCGGAACGAGCGCCGAAGATGAATGGGGGTTGGAGCCCGCTTACCCAGCATCGCCGGCACTTTTCCTCTCCCTTCACCCTCCCTGCACCGTCGGGATATTATTTCGTCGAATATCTCGCGAGTCGTTTCGAACGCAGCATTTCGCTGCAGATAAGTCTTGGCTTTAACCAGTTCGGATACCCGTAAAAAACCTCGAAATCGTTAAATCTCGCGCACGAAGCAACACAGGTATATCTTTCTATTACGTTTAAATTGTCAATTATAATTGGATTGGATTCCGGAGATAATAGAGGAAGAGATATGTATAATGTATCAAATCTTTGTTGTAAGATGTGTAATGCAACGATATATAATCTTTTGTAAATAATTTTTTAATAAAACCATTGGAAAAAATAAAAGTTACTATTAAAAAAAAAGTTTACTACATTTTTTTACTTTAACAAATGTCAAGTTCAAAATTGTAAAATAATAATTATAAAGAGATCAACATAAAACGAATGAAACGAAAATTAGGTCAAAATTTAAAACTAATTTATTAAACATCAAGGAAATAAACTTAATACTGTTTCATTTTGTCTATAATAACTATCTTTAATTTGTACACTGTTTTTTTTTAATTTTTGGCGTAATAAAATCTGGAAATTGTGCTTCGTGTCACAAGCTAAATTAATTTTCAACAATAAATGACATAGAAGGCTACATCATAATAAATATTTACATTAATCTAATTATAATCTTACGAACGGTTTTATGTAATTATCATAATCTAAACTTTTTTATCGTAATAACAATTGATCGCATTCGTAATTTAGATAATTTTTCATGTAATAATCATTCAATTTTATTGTAATTATTTTTCGATTTGATTATAAAGTTACTAAAGATAGTCTAATCAAGACCGAATTAAAAATATATATATATATAT
>NW_017259375.1:1069503-1089709 GCF_001594045.1 Atta colombica
ATTATAAACACGATATAGAATTAAAAGATTAAAAACATAATAAAATATAAAAAAGTCGTAATAAATAAAATATTAAAATATTCATAATTATAATGTAAAAATCAATTAAAAAGCTACATCAAAAGTGAATCACTATTATAAAATTAATACATTAAGGAGTGTATTCAAACGTACATTTTTCATTATGAATCATTACAAAGGTCCATTAAAGAATTATTTCTTCGTTCGATGGCAAAAAAAGTGAAGTCTAGAGTCTATTAAATAGTCCATTAAATATTTTTTTACTTTAATTCTCGTACGAAATCTCATGAAACACGCGTACTATGTTTTCCCGAACGCTGCAAATCTTCAAATTATCGGTTACAATTAAACGAATTGATGCAGTCGGTAATCTTTTTTGCGGTCAAGCGCGGCGGTGCGAAAACGCAAAATTACCACTGCAACTACGCAAAATAATTAACGTCGCGCTAAGGCGGTACGAAGCGGTTAACGAAGAGAAGCGGCGTGCTCGAAAATAAGAAGGTATTCGGCGCGCAGGCGGAGGCATATTACCCCGGATATTATTATAATAAAGCAGGAAATTACCTCGTGTGATAAATGCGCGGGTAGCGATGCGGCCTCGTAAATTATATCATCAGCGGATTATCGTAATTACACAGCGCGGCATATCGCAAGTGAAACAACGCGCAATGCTGTTGTGTTGTTGCTGCCGCTGCTGAGGAGAGGGGCAGAAAAAGAGAGAGAAAGAGGTCTGAAAATCTCGCGATTCACGCGGTGCGTTCTGCTATTATCCCGCGGGTGGTAAACGTAATCGTTCGCGTACAAATTGCGAGCCGTGCGAAACAGTTAATCGAGGCGTGACGCGATTCGGCGGCCCGATACATTTATGCACGATCGGATATCGATCCTGCTTTTACCTCAGCGACCGGAAGCGGCCGACGCGCTTTCGGTTATCATGTTATCGGTCCCGACTTTCGACGAGGCTGCGCTCAATTCGCGTGCGGTAGTTGCGTCTGCGGCTCGATCGAGTTAATTCAATTAATCTATCAGCGGCACACCGTCGAAGCTCGCTAATTTCGGTGCGCAAAAGCACGAGAATAAAGCGCCTAAAAATTTCTGCTGATGCGATCAGTCGGCTATAATTATCTATTATGTATCTTGACAATTAAGCCATAAATAAAATTTCCATTTCGTGGAAAGATAAAAGTTCATTATAAAAGATTTTATTACGTTTATCTATATTCTCGAATTAATTTGATAAAGTTTTTTTTAATTCTGAATATTAAATAAATTATAGTGAAATCTTGTTTTTCTTAGAAAGAAAGAATTAATGTATATGAAAAATGATTTTAATTAGCGCAATAAAAATCTTGTTGAATTTAATAAGTATCAAGGCCGTACGTGTATCTTGTTTCCTTAATGTAGTCGCCTAATTTAATTATTGCGGCGAAGAATAGCGAAGAAGATTCTCTAATCGAAATTAGCATATTATGCAACATGTGTAAGACCAAAACTGACCTGCTACCGATTCTGTGATCCGATCTTCGCGAACACCAGTAATTAGACATGTCTACGAAAGGCGACGTGCAACGCACGACTGGTGTCAATTAGTGGTGGTAACGACGTGAGCGGTTAACTAATTATATGCGCGATATGCACTCTTATGTCTGCCGAACGATCAAGCTGTATGATCGAGATTGAAACAAAGATCTTAATTAATCATGCTTTTTCAGCCTTTCGTGACACGACTCCTATTATTGCACCAGTGTCTTATAATTGAAGTTATTCTCTCTTCCCTCTAAGTTTAATAAATTCAAAATCATATAAGAACTTTAGTTAGATACAGATTTGAAGAAATTTTATTGAATTATCAAAATAATTGTGTATATAATGAAAACTAACTATTATTAGAATATCAAAATTTTTTTGATATTGTTCATCATACTTGAATATTATACATAATTATTTTGATGATCCGAGAAAATTATTTTTAGATCTAGTAGTAGTGTAGGAAAATAAAGAGAAGTGAAGGAACATTTAAGAAGATGTTGGCGTCGTTTGTTTTATAAAAATATCATTTTTGTTCTATATATTAATTACTTCGTACTGTTTCACAGAATTAAAACTCCTTTTTCGCGATTAAAATACCTGCTAATGTATCTGGTTCTAATGTATTTTATGCCCAAAGCAGGAAAAAATATAGAAATTACAGATTTCTTTATTCATGTTTATCTCAATACGACAACAAATTTATCAATATTTACTTTGTAGAAAAATTATGCAAATTATATGCTCGAAATAAAGGCCGAGCCAGACGTAAGATAAAAAAATAAATATGTGTAAATTGTTAAATTGTTAAAAGATGACCTGTGAAAATCTTCTAGTTATCTTTAAAACAACTTTTAATATATTTTGGCACATATTTAACGTTTAATATAGGTTCCTGAATTTTTACAAAAAACTAAACAAAATTGCATGTCAATGTATATCCCATTTCTGTAATATTTATCGTTTGTGTAAGAGTCTTTATCTTTCATTTTAGTCCCTTTCAGAGAATCGCTTTCAAAAAATATTTTATTAGTGTTCATTAGAAGGATAAAATTTCTTACAATGTTGCACCTATTATTCTGTCTTGTACGATTTTCAAACACGAGAAATTGAATTCCACTACGTCCGTCTAGTGGCGATCTCGCGTATTATTCGCGGGTAAGTGATAAAAGATATAAAGTAATGGAAAGGTAAGTATCTTTTTTATGTTGTCTTTTCGATAACATGAGAAGATATCTTTTAGTCGATTTTTCGCTTTGCCGAAACGGTCAGAAAGATAATAAAAAGATGTCTTTTTTAAGAAGGCTTTTGAAAGACTTCTTATAAGCATCTTTTCGTCTTATCGAAAAGATTACCTAAAAACAATATCTCTTTGTCATTTTTTAAACATTTTTTCGTTTTATCGAAAAGACATTTAAAAAAAAAACATTTTTTTCGTTATCTTTTAGTATTTTGTGCTGTCTGGATAGTACATAGTGATGTGTCGAAGTCTCCTAAATCGTATTGTAAATTGTATGCGTATAAGTCGCATAATCGATAAACAGTGATTTTGTCAGAGTTTGGTCGTCACGCTAGCATCCCTTAAATATAAACGATCGAAATAATTACAACAGTAATTAATTAACACCCTAAGATTGAAAATGCTCCCAAGTTCAAATCTCAGTAGATTTCATTAATTTTTTTGTCGAGCTGTATAGTATCTTTTTCAGATACTTAAATCGTTCTGTTCATGTTTTTCTTACATGTTAATGATAATGATTTTTTAATTATAAGCTACAGATTTAAATGCAAAATTCAATTACACTTATAAAAATAGAATTGTCTCAATGCAGAAAAGGCATTCGAAAATGACTTGAAAGATTAATGCTAAAGATAATTGTTCAAAATTACTCTTCACGAATGCCGTGCGAAATGTTTCGCCCATCATTCTCACGCGAGACCGTCCAACTTTTCAGGAGTTAATTTCATTTACGCCCGTCCGTCAACAACGTTTACACCAGCAAGTCAGGCGGGCGCGTAAACGCAGCATCTTGCGAGCTTCTAAAAAGCTACGCTTTACCGTGTATCAAAGAGAATACCGCCGTGCCGCTTCCGGTCGTTCGACTCTTCCGCCCACCGCCACGGCTTTTTCGTCCCGAATAATCTGCCGCCGCCACACGGCGGCGGTTATTGCCTACATTACGATCAGGTGAACCCGTTTAATACTCGTAGACCAGCGAAAACCACTTCAAAGGACCGCGTCGAAACAGACGCGTTCCGGCGCGACCTTTGTAACTTTATGTATCTTCAGCACGGTGTGGTAAAAAAGATCTTTCTCGACCCCAATGATGTCATGAGGCGGATAAATTTGGTCGACAAATAGATAATGAAAATTAAATTCGATTTCTATAAGACTGTAAAGAATATTTTAGAAATATTAAAGACACGTTCAAATAAAAAACTTGAAAAAAAATTGGATTTTTTGTATGTTCATTAAAATATGAATTTAAAATTAATTTAAATTCTTCAATATTGTTAAGTTCCATAAAAAATATGATTGAAAATTAATTAAGATATTCTTTTATTCAGATAAATATCTATTTTAGTGATGATTTTAAATAATCCATGTTTTAAAATTAATTGTTTATTATAATAAATATATATATTATAATTTATAATTATTAAAATTATTTGTAAAGTAATTAATAAAACATCATTATAAGTATATGTTTATATCTATCATTAGCAGTATTGTAACAGATATCTTTTGAAAAGTACTTAGATATAAATATAGGTTCTATGTGGGAAAAGTATCTATATTAGTTAGTTACGTTAGTTATATAGATATATTTTTAAAAAAATTACCTAGGTATAGGTAAAAGTACACTATATAATACACTGAAATTTAATTATTGTTTAGGTACTTCTTATAAAAAAACAAATGCGTAAATAAATTTTATTTTACATAAAACTACTTACATAGTACTTATAAAAATGTTTGGATAATTGTCATGTTTTTCTAAACAGTAGTGTTTCAAACATTGTATCGGAAAGATCGATTTCTTTTAGGGATTAAAATTAAGCTTAGTAAGATAAATGACATTTATACCTATAATGACATAATGTATAGATAAATATCTTAAAAGGTATACTTAAAAGGTATTCTACCAAAAATTACCCAGGTATAAGTACAAGTATCCATCTATCCATAAGAACCTAGATAATGCACTTAGATAATAGGTACATGTCTGCTTAGCTGGCTCTCTCACTTAAGCAAATCTTAATGAATAAAATTATATAATAATGCGTTATTTATGCACTCTCAAAATCCTCAAAAAAATTTTTATTCATTTCGTTTAGTTAAAAAAAAATTTTTTAGTAGAAAAGCTGAGTAGGTTGCCAGTCAGCCCCCTATAAAAATTTTTAATTTTTAGGGGAGGGTCGCAGCTAGGCAGATACATCTTAGGTACTGCTAAAGTATCTAGATATATTACAACACAGATTACAATTAATTTTATTTTTTTCAAAGAATTATAATTATGTCGCTACACATACATATACATAAAAATAAAAACATACATTTAAAGTTCTCTAAAAGTTGTTGCTTAATTGATTTAATTAAAAGTAAAATGTTAATTCATCAAGTTGGAATACGCGTAATAATAATGATAAGGGTAGAACGCATGGCTTATTTAACCTATCACATCTACACAATATTTATAAATGTACTGGACGACCTAGATCTACTCCGCAATCTTTTAACCGAATAAGCTCAAAGAAAATAAGTTGCGATTTAATCTCGTTTAAACATTACGTAGACAATAACGTAGGAAAAATTATATATACGCATAATCTATGGCACAACCTACGCTTTATACGCATGAATATAATACTCCCGCGCAGATTAATGCTTCGCGATTCTACACGTCGTATCGTTCTAGACGTAGCGCGATTTATATTCGCACGAACATGCCGTGAAACGAGCAATTATTGTTATAGCCATTTTGTGCTGCACCGATTAATACCACGTTTCACGAGCGTATCGATCCTGCAAAATTGATTCACGCTCAGCAATCGTCGTTAGGAAATAACTTTTCGCTATTACGATCTGCTGAGTCCTCACGTGATTTATGTGCTCATTTTGTTTTACGTACGCGTGGTTTTGAACAACATTTTCAGTGTATATTCAAGATCATTATTATTAGTTCAGATCCCATGGGATTAATAATCTTCTTGTATACTCTAAAACTTTTAGAATGAAAATCGCATTCTTTAAGATTAAAAATTGTCACTCTTGAGAGTGAGATTCTATTCCAAGGAATTTAGAGAATATATATAGAGTCTTTATACATAGTTTTCAGTTTCACTAAAAAAAAAGTGTTTGATACTTGTAATTACAATTGTATGATAAAATAATTATAGTTAGGAGAAGAGAGAGAGAGAGAGAGAGAGAGAGAGAGAGAGAGAGAGAGAGAGTTCCATTTTTATAACTCCATTTTTATTACTGTTATAATATTAGCTATAATAATTATATTTACAGTTCCGCAAATAATATACTGATCTTACAAACGACTAAATTATGACTATAAATTTTTAAGTCCGTATATGCATATATATTTTTATATATAGAATTATAATAAATGTATTATTACTAACATTATAGTAGTAATAAAAATGGAATTCCCTAATCATAATTATTTTGTATAATTATTTTGTAACTAATTATAATAATAAATATCAAACACACGCAAACAACATTTTTCTTTCAGTGCATTTTTTGTATATATGTATATTTTTTCTGTTTATGTGTATAAAATATTAATCATATTATTGCTGATTTATCGTTGTACCCCCTGTAATTTTTAACAAAAGTTTCGGTCGGGAAGACATTAATCGCCTAACAGAAGAACCCTAGTAAAGAGTGTCTCCAATCGGTCAATCACGCGGGATAAGCATTTCTTTTTTTCGACTATAGGCCGATGGACCTCCCAATGAACTTTCGGAACACGGACAATCGACGGGGTTGCTCCTTCGTTTAGAGGAGCCTGTGTAATCTGCTTAGCTTTGACGCTGATCCGGACAAATCGCCGCGCGGTTACGCGGCACTTATTCCCGTCTTTCGATGCTTCTTCGTTCTCGCCCTGTTACAATCCCATCTCCTTGCCTCATGCATCACGAACACGAATCCGATCGATGCACACGCGTCGAGTCTCTACCATCGAATTGATGAAAAATGTAACAGGTCGATCTTAACTTCGACGCGCGGATGGCGACAGTCATCTACTAGGTATGTTTTATGTGAGTGTAGGTATCTTTACTTCTCTCTCAGCAAACACTTCATGAGATCATATTACGTTATTTACCATTTTATACATATATATTGTATTATCGGTGTACAGAATTTCTTGCTTCTTTCTATTACATGATCTATTAAATATTATCATATAATACTATATTATCATCAATTAAAATTTTACACAGCAATAAGTAATATTTGATCAATATGTGAATAAAATTGAATACCTATTAACAAAACGCAACGCCAAATGTTTAAATGAAATTTTCTATATAATCAAATTATTTGCAATATAAATAAATATTCAGACAGCATAAAGTCCAAAAATATGTTTTTAAATCTTCAGATCTCATTTTTCATCCAAAAATATTTTTAAGAGCTTTCTCTAAGAGAAATTTCACTTTTGCCAATTCTAAAAGTTCTTTTTCAAATACAAAAAAAGAATCTTTTTATAGTCTATAAGAATTCGCAATGAAATGAAATAAGTTTTAGATGATATCTCAGCAAACACAAATGTATAACTCTCAAAAATATTAGATCTTTAAATAAATTTTTACAAAACGCGGAACAAAATTGTACAAAATTCATTTAAAGTATATGTTCCAATATACATGTTACGTATATTATAGATTTTTAGTACTGGCGCAGTATATATATATATATATTAAAACAACCTTATTTTCATCAAATCTTATTTTAGCGATTTGCCTTAAAAAAATTTATTTTACCAAAGTATGAATGCAAGATAGGGTATAATATAATGATATAGATTAGGACAGGTGCATAATATAATGCACCTTTTATTCTATCCCGTATGGTTTTTATAAGAAATTGAACTTTGTTACCTCTACCGATGTCACACTGCTCGCGAATCTTTTCGAACAAATTACGCTTCATAAAGAATGTAAATTACGATATAATTACAATTCATAAAAAAGTTTTTTTTTTAATTCATAACAATCATACATATTATCAGGGTATACAATATATAATAAATATGTTATTATATGATTTTAATATCATATTTTTATCCAGTTAATTATCTTATCGATATTTATACATTTTTCTATCTCTTCTTTTTCTTACTCTTTTTTTTCCTAA
Organism: Atta colombica; assembly: GCF_001594045.1. Lineage (NCBI taxonomy): Eukaryota > Metazoa > Arthropoda > Insecta > Hymenoptera > Formicidae > Atta > Atta colombica. The sequence goes on from NW_017259375.1 coordinate 1,077,428, forward strand.
AGAGTATACAACATAATACTAACAACTTATAATAATTGACAAATTATGACGATGTGTAAAAAGACTAAGAGATTTAAATTTTTTGCGAATATTTGTAACGAATATTACAAAACATAAATAAAACTAAGTAAAATTTAAACCCGCATCGAAATGTCAGACGTCAAGAAATGGTGAATGTTTGACGGTTATCAGATATCGTGGAAATATCAGTACGAGAAGAAGTACGGTACAAAACAATGCCCGCTCGGTAATAATGGCGGTGCTATTAAGTACCGCCCGTGTCATTAAGGTAAGTGCTCTTTACCTTTTCTTACCGTTTTTATTCTCATCGAGCGTGACGCGCGAGTTAACCACGGTATTTGAGTATCTTCGCAATATTATCTTCCAAGGTAACACCATCGGTCCTTACAAGAAATACCCAAGAAATACCGCTTTTCAACGAAATAATTTATTAGTTGGGGGAGGGCTTCGACGAAATGTATAAGTGACTTTTTATTTCGCCTATGCAGAGAGATATAAATACATCTGTATCACATCTTATAGCTAATTTGATTGGAGGCACTAATGCGTGCTGGTGCACGTTAATTCTGTACATAAATCGAAATGCATGTTTAATATTAATATATAAATTAAACTGCGAAATATCTTCAATACACTTTATTGTGCTATTTCGTAAATATATTAGGTGTAGTAAAAAGAAATCCATTATTTTTCCATTCAATTTCATGCAAAAATAATGGATTCCTTTTTATTACATCTAATATATTGGTCGTTTTATCATTCAAGATATTTACATTTCTATACTCAATTTTATACTCAAATTAGATCAGTACTAGACTTTATGCATCAGTGCGCACTAGTGCATTCAATCGAATTCGCTATTAGAAAAACATTATTTCCATCACATCTTCTTAACAAATTTTTGTTTTAAATAATTATTAAGGACCATAAGTTTGAATAAAAATCTAATATATACTAATTTTGCTGCAATAATAGTTAATAACGCTGGATCTTTCCCATACAATTCTCAATAAGATATTACATAAGATATTACAACACAGCTCATCGATGCGAGTCGCAAATCAATTGAGTTGAAAATGACAGCAATCGATAAAATGGCGCGTTTAGGGATTGTAAAGCAATTTCGTAAAGACGTGAGGGAAGGCAGCGTGTCGTGACAAAGGACTATTGTCCATATCCTTCGAGCATGATTGACATCTGTTATACAACGGAACTCGGACGACTCCGAAAGTGGTTCGGTTAGGCTTGCGGTTTTGGCGAACGCAGTCGTGCCCGTTTATGTCGGCTTATAATGCCGACCACGTGGCAGTCGTAGCGATATTTAATATCATAAAACGAGAGAACAACGATCGCGTCAGACCAGAGGGCCAAACAAGATCACATGACGGCTCGCAATAGGCCAAACAATCTGGTCTTTGACAGTCGCCGACCGTGCTCGAACAGACAAACATATAACTGATAATGCAAACGAAGATTTTAAAAATAATTTTTATATTTTCTCAGATCTCGAGATAGCAGATTTCACGAGCATAAAATTATATCTATCTAATAAAGTAGAGTATTTAGTCTTGTACATAATTATTTTGAAATTAAATGATTTTAACAAAATATATCCGAATTTTCGGATTATCTAATAAACGATCAGTCATAAGTGATAGTAAATAAAATAATGTATTAGACGATTAAAAAATAGAGGAAATCAAGATTACATTAATAGATTCGTATTTCGTAGATGCAAGTGAAAATGAGAGATCAAGAAATCTAAAAAGATTCCTTAAACGATTCAAAAAATCTGAGATGCTAAAATACGAGGAGCCAAATATAAAAATTTCACATATCAACAATTAAAAAATTCATAACATTAAGGATCTAAAGATAGTTTGATTATCGTCACAGTGGCGCGTGATAGTCATCATAAATGACTTTATAAATATAAAATAATATGTAAGGATATAAATAAGCATTATAAGATTAAAAATATCAGGATTGTATTAATAAAAATTGGAAAGTTCAGGAATCTAAAGAACCAAATTAAAAAATCTGCTAAAATACGAGGAGCCAAATATAAAAATTTCACGGATCAACGACTTAAGAATTTGTAGCTCCAAGGGTCTAAAGATAGTTTTTTGTTATTGTCGCGGTGGCGCGTGATAGCGGGGAGGTCTGTTTCTCTTATTTGCTCACTATTTCGAGGCTTCACTGTACCGAAATTCGAGTGTAATTCGATTTTCTTTATGCCAGCAGCAGACAAGCGTACGGTTCACCGCATCCCCTCGGTCACCATAGCGACCATCTCAAAAAGACAGCGGCTTAATTAAAAGCTGATTCGTTCTCCACCTTGCCAATTTTCTTAGCGGATACCGCTTGAAACCACTTAATCGCCCGACCGCAGAAGTGCCACCAATTTGCTGGGTATACAGCGCGTCTGTTCGAAGATTCTCAGGGGATGGAAGACTAGGGAAAGATAGGTGAAACAAGAAGGGGAGACAGAGAAAGAAGGAGTCGAAAGGAATGGTACGATCGCAGTTGGCACCCAGAGAACCTTCGAACTAATCCTGGAATCAATCGAGAGGCACGAACGTCTATTAAGTCGTGATTATCCGAAGTCACCTTAGCTGTCGGACTTTCGAAGCTGCTGGCTTTCTGAACTTTTTGCAGGGTTTTTTCATTAACGAGATTTGTCACTGTCTTGATTAATCGGCTGTTAAGTTCAATTAAACCACAAGAAAATTATTTATTACTTACTCGCATGTAAATCTTAATTTTTTTCGACAGTATGCAATTTTTTTCTCTCTTGTATTTTTACTCTCGTACTCACATATCGAGTTTATTGTATTTTCTTTCTTTCTCTCTCTCTCTCTCTCTCTCATTCATGTACTTAATTATCACTCATTCTCATATTACATATATTAATCGGATAATAAATAGATAATAATAGAAGACAGTAATAGAAGATTAAAAAGATATTTTAGATTATATTCAAAGTTCTATCTTTTCTACTAATATTTCTATCAATGCTCTGCAAAATAGAGACAGGTTTTTACAAAACGGAAATATATTTTATAGTAAAAATAATTTTCTAACATTTTCGTTTCATATGTACTTAAATCTTTCAATAATTACTTTATAGCAGCAATAATTAGGTCCTCTATCAAATGCTGCATAAACATTCTCCCTTATTCTCCAGTAATTTTATAACATTTGTAATTAAACTAACCCGCAATCAATCAAGCATCTCAATCAAAATTCCATCACGAAAAACGAAGGAAAAGCCCCTTGTTTTTCCGACACTAACAATCACGAGCGAGTTTTTCGCGTCTCGTCGCCTCAGCGATCCTGCGCGGCGTTTCGCGCATTATTTCGCCACGAAATTGGCCGCTTTTTGTCCCGGTCTCGGCACGACGGAACAGAAAGAACGTTGAAGAACGAAGTATGATGAAAAGAAAGAGGGCGAAGAAAAGAGTGAGTGAGAGTGAATGAGTGAGTGAGTGAGTGAGAGAGAGAGAGAGAGAGAGAGAGAGAGAGAGAGAGAGAGAGAGAGAATGAAGGTCCAGAGGAGCGGCGTTATCCCCCGGGATGAATATGATGTAAATAAATGACGAGCTGCCCTTAAGGGAGTGGATATTAGAGAAGGGGTAAGAAGTGTTATGAAACATAATTAGCGGCCGCCGCCACTGACTCGCGATGATTACAGGGCGGTGAAGCGAAAGTCGTACGGCGCGCGATGGCGGCGGGGAGGCAGCCGGTGTCGGTGCCGGTGTCGGGATAGATTTCCTGAGCTACGAGAGCTACTACCTTCTTGCCTTCTCTCTTACCACATTCGCGAAGCGAGCGAACGGCCGCCGACACACGCGCGCGACTTCACACCCACATGAGAGATCGCAGGCGCATGCACCCGCGCGAACGCGATGCACACGTACACGCATGGATTTGCACGTGGTACACAACTACACATCGACCGCCTACGTGTCGGCTTAGCCACTGGCGTCGAAATCATTCCCGATTGCCTCCAAGATAAATTTGTTCTTTTTACAAGTATTATATATTAACATGTATGTCATGTACAGATTTTGACGAAAAAGGCCTTTGGCATAAATTGTTTTTTGTGGCACGTGGAGGAATGGTTAAGAATATTTGTTGATCCCGATAATGAGAGGAATTATGAGAACTGAATAAATTAAATTAGTCTTCATTTTTATTTTCAAGTAGTTTATTTAAAAATTATTTTTCTAAATATGAAGTGACGAAACTGAAGTGACAATTTACTTGATAGAAATCTTTATACAAAGCAAATTAAATTCTTCATAACATAATTCAGATTATTTAAATACGAATAAGTAAAAAATTCCATATTCGGTCAAAGATACCTAATAATTTTTTGTAAATTTATACAAAAATTCCAATTAAAGTAAACTGTGCGTTGATTATTATTTAACTATCTTGAAATATAGTTTACACAGTCCTAATCTAAAGCTGAGACAATAATGTGTCACAATCAAATCGATAAGCAATTTAATATTATTACTAATATTTTTAAAACACTATGAATAGTTTATTGATCAGATTATTTAGCTTCAGCAAATTGTTAACTATAGAAACAGTCTTTTTACCGAAAGACAATTGTAATTTTAATAATTTCAACTATTTCCACTTCTATGATTCGAAATAGCTCGACGATAAAGGGTTATACATCTGAAATAGATGCAAGATTTATTATACATGTTTGCGATTCTAATAATTAATATTCCTCGTCTGGACATTCGACTGGATCTTCTATTGACATATCCTTATTACAATGCCTTGTTACGATTGTCCCGCCTCTCTATGAATATATCATATCAATCCAATCCTGATAAAATTACATACAGACTTTCAAGTATTAGAATTTAACAATAACTCCAATCATTATCGGTCCCGCCGCAATCAATCAAACTCGTCTAGACGTTTAATTACACTTCGGCCATCTTAAAATTATTCACGCTATTATAGAAACCCCGCGCAATATATGGACCGCGCGTTTTTGAATATCGAGTGAAAAAGACGACGGAGTACGCCAATGCGTTAACCGCGTGGTGTGTACGCGAGCTTAATGGTCGAGGGGTATAGTAATTGGTACCGATACTCCATGAGCCGGTAGGTGGGCGGATCCTTGATCTTTTTACGGATTTAATGATCGACCGTTGAAAACGAACGAGTACGCGGCGAGTCCGTTTCGTCTTCTTCCTGCCGAAGCAAATCGAAACTTGTCATCTAGATGAACGAACTCATCTCGTGACTAAAGTCGTTATAATTTAGTTTCAATTACTACGACGTGAAATACATTTTACTGATTGAAAAAGATAATGTCAATCTTACACTATCATTCAAAAGTTTTAAGTTCTAGTAACTTTTAAATAAATTGATTCTTTGTAGATAATATTTTTGAGGTTTCCACGGATGTTTTCTTCAAGGAACTCACGCAACAATTCGATGTCGTTGAACGTTTGAAGTTTGAAGAATTTATATTGGATGTCTAAAATACATTCCAAAAACGCTGTTTGGACATATTACAACATTGATTTTAATAAAGACGTAAAGCAGTGAGATATAAGAGATCGTCTACAATGAAAGTAATGTATGCTGTAAGCTGTAAGAAATTGGCCAATCATAGTTGATTATTCACCTCATATTCAATTGTGACTCAATTTTTTACGGCTTACTATCTTCATTGTAGACGGTTCTTAGTGACAAATCCAAAATATTGATTTGCTTATTGGTTACATCTTACTGCTTAAATTTTGTTTTGTATAGCTTTTAATTTCCACGGTCTTCAACAACAAAATAGCAGCTCGTCACGAAAATAACAATATTATATACAAAGAAAGAGAAAAATTTTACTATAGCTTTGAAAGTTGATTCTGAAACAAAAACAGAATTATTCTTATGAAACAAAAATAGAAACGCTATTGTATTATATCGATATACTAATGAATTTCTAAAAATCTATAATTCAAAATAATCTAAAATATTAAATGATAAAAATTTATTATAATAATGTACATAATGCAGGCTGAAAGAAAATGTCTCACAACACATTTAAGATTGAAAGAAACTTAAAGCTAGGGGAGATCTACACCCTCGTTAAGAATTTTATCAGAATCGCTAGCGCTCATTATCATTATAGTAGAAAAGAAAAGAAAGCCTTGCGAGAGAATCGATTAAGTTAAGGAGACTCAGAGGGTGACTTCACGATGTGTACCTAATTTATTAGCAGCCATTCTCCATAACGTTTATGGCGACCGGGAGCGTCCTGCAGGATCGTCCTGTCTTGACATACCGCCTTTCCGGAAAAGTATCCCCACAAATTTTTACGATGCCTCGCGAAATAACTTCGGGATCGCGGCTTTCCATCAGGGGAGAGTTGTTTAAGGGTTTCTCATTCGGGTGAAGAGGAATAAAAGTGCGTTACGGTCACCGAGACGCGGACGCCGACTTTGATCCAAAATTGCAAGGCTAAGTGACTGCACCTGCAGAATGGTGTATGAAATTTTTATGCAAATTTAGACACGATGTAGGCCACCAGTATAAATAACGCGGCGCGCTTTTGTAGCCGAAATATCCCCGTGGGAGGAATTCTAAGGGAGGCCCCGAAGCGATGCGCCGCCGTTTACGATCGTCAAAGGGGCGAGAGGGCGTGTAGTAAGAGCTGGATGATGATAATAGCCGAGAGAACTCACTGATACGCTCGAAACGTTTCGCTGAACGGGAAGCTATGCCCGCAAATGGATTGAAAATTCAAGATGACTCAAAATTGTGATTAATATATTAAAATCGCGAGATTTCGAAAGCTCACTCTTTCGGATTAAAAGACACAAATTCTTAAAGTATTGTAATTCTAAAAGAGGAAAGAATAATTATTTAACATTCAGAAATTTTAAGATCTCAAGTTTGTAAAGCTTAATCAATGGCAAATTTTTAACATAGAAAAGATAACATTTTTATATTAAATTATTTTTTATGCTATGCAGTGAAATCACGAAATCTGACGATTTGTGGATCCGAAAATCCAAACATCCAGAGATACCATAGAACCAGCAAATTCGAGAGGAACCAAGAATGTATGCTTTATGATGGCACGTGAATCTAGCTGGCGAAACTGGAATAATAAATTGAAAGGACTATGCGAGGAGCTACTCACAGTCTGCTCCTTCTTAACCCTCGTATCCCTTTTCGCCCGCGTCGCGGAATATCCGGTATATCGTAGGATATTCGGCGACATATGCGGATGTGCACGAAGAGGCAATATGCAGAGAGAAACGAGAACACGAAGCATACCAAAAGGTACATAGAAGAGAATAAAACCCGATTCACACTTGTGATTTAATTACCATAAAAAATTTTCAACAAGTGTCTGGTACTATTTTGTTAATAAATAATTAATAATTTAATTTGATTTAGAAACATTGTTTCAAAAAATCAATGGTAATTGATTGACATTCATAATTTATTAATTTATAAATAGAAAAAGCTCATTATATTGCAAATTATATAAAATACAAATGATACTATATATATATGAAAATATATTTTATCTCGTTATTTGTATCATTCACTGTATAAAAAAATTATATATATTTTTTTCTTTAATATAAATAATTTTGTGATTCTATATAAGGTTTTTTATAACAATAATCTATATATAAATAACGTAAATTTTAGTCAGAAGAACTAATGTTAAAAGATATTAAAGCTCACAGAGAGATCGAAAGCGCGTATCAGCCTTAAGACGATAGTATGGCGGTGTAGTCCGGCCACAGCTTGCGAGGATACGAGCTCGAGGCGCACCCCACGAATGTTAACGCGCCGCATTAGCTTGGTATTGGTTAGAAACGCAAGGGGGAGGTGGGCAATAATTCTGATAACGCAGCATGTTGTCATGTTGCACGGCATACGAAATAGTTCGTGCGCGTCTTTATGGTAAAGACGAAGTCTCCCTTATCCTTACTTAGAGCTACCCTTAGACGTCAAAAAACGATCTAGTTAGCTATATTTCTACTATACGAACTCTTCTATATGTTGTTTTAACATTAGAGTAACAACGATTTAAAAAATGCGATGTCACTGTATACATCATGCGATATTATAATAACTGATATTTCTGGGGATTAGAGAAAATTTTCATACGAAAACTTCAAGAGCGTAATAATTTTGCGCTTATATTGTCATCGATTTGTTAATCGTTATTAATTTTCGTGACTTGTAGTTGATATTGATTTCTATTCTATTGTTTAACTAATTATATTCTTTGATTTCTTATTAATTACATACATCATAGATAATAGATATTGCAGAACTTATTAATAAAATATTTTGAACATTACGCAAATTTAAATTAATAAAGTTAAATTATCAATAAATAAATGAATATAGCCTACGACAAATTAGAATAAAATTGATGATGTGATAAAATTAGTAATTATAATCATAAAAGAAATAAAATTAAATTAAAATTTTTTTTTAATTTAAAGTTTAATATTTATTATACTTATGTTATAATCTTATTTCTTTCATCCTTTCTTACTTTTAACAGTTTTAAGCTCGGTTTAAGCAATCAGACAATTGAATTTATTGTAATATATTTGAACTAAAATTTCAGTGACATTAAAATTCATATAAATGTTTCAAGATTAAATACCGATTCTAATCTGTTTTAGCCTACCCGTTTTGAAGTAACAGATCTATAATACATCATTTTCCTTTGTAGCAATTTCATATCGTTATTAAATTCATATATTTTTTATATCTGATACAATTTTCATATAGATCTGTTACCGCAATATATAAAATAAAAGTAATTTTTCACTCACCGAAGCGATGCGCAACAGCGGAATTATATGTTGAAACTACGTCGATCTGTAAAATACAAATACAATATAAGATTCAAATTATAATAGCACCCAAAATAATATGCCAAAAAAGTTATTATTAAACACATGAAATTTTATAGTCCTTTTAATAAAATTGTTTAATAAAAGAATTACATAGTTCGAAAAAACTATTCTTTTTATAAGCTTTCATAATTTGATATAGAAAAATTCTTTTCTCTAATTTTTATTCAAATAAATAATTAATAAAATTAGAGAAAAGAATTTTATATATGTATATATGTATATTAGAATTTATAAATAATAGATTATTTACTCAAAGGTTGTTCCGCTGGTTTCTGATGTCTCCCAGACCTCCTTTTCCTCCTTGTTACAGTTAGATAACATTCACTCGCGAAAATATGTTTCAATTACTTGCGACATTTTGTACAACACTCCCGACACTGCGATATTAATCACTTACGATAATATTTAAAAATATTTAAAAACCGAGCATACGAACACTTGTGACGTCTCGCAAACCGCAACAGACGAATCTGAAACAGAACATTTTAATGAATTATCGATGTGTAAATGTCAAATTTAGACGATATGATCGACAAATATTAAGTTAAAAGTTAATTATGTTTGTATTACTTATTAAACGTGTCATATTCAATTTGGTGTCGATCCATTTTGTAACCGCGACATTTCGTTGAGTGACTAAAAAATACCATTCCGCGTTACTATCTGTAAGACGTCAGAAATCTCAAATGTGAGATACTTCCGAATTCATTCAGTCATTAAGAAAATCGTTAGACTTTCATCCATACCGCAATATACCAATATACTGATGTACTAATTTTTAACTATCCTATTTCTTATCATTTCGATTCATATATTGAATGAATCTGTCGTTCTAAGACATCATGTTATAAAGATGTTCTCAAGACATTTGTATGTCGGATCATCGACATTATTTCCCCTTTTTGAACATGCATATTGTCTGAACAATAAGTCGTGCGATGTACTTAGTACGATAAGTAACTATCCGTGTGTCTTTTATAAACTTACGAATTATAACTTAATTATTCATATTATTGAGGATACATTTCATAAAGATAACATTTTCTTACTGTACTTGCTATGATCGCGATAAAAAAATGCGAAGACATGTGGAACGGCACGTGCTATTGCCAATCGACCTCGCCACGTGAATGATAATACCATGTGACCTTGTATATGCGCTATGATATATCGCAAAGAAAACCTGATATAAATAATTTAATGTATCTTATGTGATAAATTACGCCGAGTACAGAATATTCTAATTTTCGTATTGCAAATTAATCGTATAGAGAGATAATATGTTATACATAAATTATATATATTATACATTAAATCTGATGCACGTTTATGTGAAAAATAAAATCTGCTTTACTTTTAATAGATTACTTTTAATAAATATTTAAGTAAATTAATTTACTATTATTATTTTTACTATTATTATTTTTGCTAAATTGTTATATTTAGAGAGGCATAAAATCGTAATTTTAACAAATTATGAAAATAAAATGAAAAATAAAATGAAAAGTAAAATTACCGCAAGAAATATAGTGACCGATTTTAATTTTCAGATTTGTTATGCAATCATACTTCTCTTCAAAAAATTTGAAAAAGATAATAGTGACAATAAATTAATTTCTATTTTACGGTCACACGAAACGAAAGAAAACTTTAATCATCAAGAATCTAAATTTTATGTAACATTTAGTAATTTTTTTCAAAAGAAATTATTAATCTATTGTTCAAAATTCTATTTAAATAATTGAATAATTTCTTCAAAAAAAAAAAAAGAATTAGATAACAAGAATTAGATAACATAACAATTAAAATTATTATTATTAAGTAAGCTAATAATTAAAATCAAATGCTTGTATAGATAATCGATTAAATAAACAAATATATACAAAAGAAATAAAAAATAAAAATTAAATGAGCAAAAATCAATATAAAATTTTGAAAATTGATAATAAATCATAGGTACGTATTAAAATACACTTATAAATACATATATTTTAATATAATATCATTGCCAAACTTATCTAACAAATCATTGTGATGATATTTTCATATCATAACATTTTTTAATTAATTTTCAGCAGATATTATTAGTTTCTTTGTGATTGCAAAATATATTCCCTATATTTACACAATTAAAATAATTTAGTATAAAAAAGCCATATCATAGTCCAAAAATTCTTTATTAAAACTATTAAATATCGCGAAAATTATACGTTTTATTAAAGTTGAATAAAAAAAATGATTTTGCCTTAAAATAAAAAAAAAATTTTTTTTTTATTTAATATTATGTCAATTAAAAATGAAATACAATAAGTGCATAAGTATTCAAGATCGTAAATAAGAGCTTATGGCAGTATTTACAAGATTTCGTGACGCTGTTACAACTTGCAATGTTCTCGAGCTCTCATATGGTAAATACGGTTTTCTACGGTGGCAATATCGGATCCAATATTGTGGCAATAAATGGCCGAGGTATTATGTATCGGCCTAATAACGATCGTAATAAACTTACGAGTTACTTTATGAGATAACCCAACCGCTTGTAGATGGCTTCGACTGCCGCGCCAGGTGACGCGTGCCGTAAAAATTTCGTCAATTTTATTCCGTACCCTTAAAGTCCTCTACGAAGCCACGAGGCGCTTTTTTATCCGCGAGCAAATCACGTCGACGTATCGAAATTGAACTACAGGTGAAGAAATGGTCATTCTTCGATAATCTTGTGCGGCACGGTGCATGGCGCGCTCTGTCAAGCGCGAAGCACGTGATTCAATTTCGCAAAGTTTTATGACAATAAGAATGATCATAAAGAAGATAAATTGATATAGTAAGCAAGAAGTGTTCGAAAAAACAAAATAGGTAAACAGAAATTTATTTATATATCTATAGATCTGTTTTCTATATATATACAGTTAAATTACAAGTGCATACTTTTGAATCTTAAAATAGAATAGACATATGTTTGATATTTGACGAAAGCGAGAAAGAAAATTCTAGTGTGTTTAGTATAGGAATAAAAAATAAACTTTAGATTTTTTAAACATTTGCCTGATCCAACATTTCTCAACATTTTTCAATTCACGGCACATTAAATAATAAGCCAAATTTATGAAAGTACATTATTAAGTGAGAACACATTTTAGCGATTTTAATATAGATCTTTCATCAGATACTTAACACGATCAGTAAAAATAAAAAGTTTAAAAATTTTTATTCTTTATTATATTCTTTTGAGATTTTATTGCAGTGATTATGATATCTCTTTAATTAAATGAGAATAAATACAATATAATTTAGATAATTTTAATAAATTTTCAAAATATTTGTTACTTTATAC
>NW_017259375.1:1089809-1099306 GCF_001594045.1 Atta colombica
ACATCAATATTTTGTAAAAAAATGAAACTTAATTCCATAGCTACATGAAGCGACATTAACAATTATTTAGGTATCATCTATATTACCACGTTCTTAACAAAGACTCCAAATGTTAATCCGTGAAAAAAACACACTTCTACGCACCGAGGGTCCAGAAACTAGCGTGAAGGATTTCTTGTTTTGACGTGGCCGATTTAGACTCGCGGCTGAGATTAAACTGTTTACGGTTAAAACTGCTGCGAATTATACGCGTTCGCTTTAATCCATGATTTACAGCTGCAGAGATCGCAAGAGGGGTGAATTTGTCCCTGATCGCAATCTCCGTGGAGAATTTAACTGTGAACAGAGGGTGGTTCGCGCGCACCCCTTGACTACTATTGACTCATCCTACATCGTTTTATTATACTTTAAGATCGTATTCCGTCTCGCTAAATATACCAAGAGTTCTATGTATATATATCTTTTTTTTATATCGCAGACATCGAAATAATATATGTAACGCTAAGGATTTAACTATCTATAAAAGAGCTAAAAATATTTCAGTCTCAGAATTCCAAGATTCAAACATTGTAACATTTATACTTAATAAGAAGCGCAAGAATTCAATCTGCAAATTGAATATTTCTAAAATTTGAAAATCAAATTACAAGAAAGTAAAACTATAGTTTGTATCAAGATTCAAAGACTTAAAAATACTACAAATTCTGGAAATTTAGAATACCATTCAAGCTATCTAAGATATGCAAGGGTTTAAGAAATGATAGAATAAATGTGAGAGAACAACCACGTGTAAATGACTTTCGCAACTATCTCCAGCATGCGTGGTCGCGTGCACATTGACAGGTATATACCGGGTGAGCGTGCCGCAAGTCGGCCGACGCAATAGAAATCCCGATTTAACGGTAGTAAATCTTCCGATCGTGGGATTTACGATTCGGTAGGAGCGCGACGAAGAGAGAGAGAGAGAGGGGGGGGGGAGGAGTCGTAACGAATTTAATGAAATCACTCTGGCGATTTTTTTCTCGAGCGCGCAACGGCGCTCTAATCCATGGATTAGAGATCGGATCGACGTGCGTGTAGAATCGAAACTTTATGACACTACGTCACTCCATTCGTTCCTAAAGCTCTATCGCGCTCTCCCTTAAATGGAATTTACAATGATTCCGAGTCCTTATTCGATAGTTAAGGTTCCACTTACGAACAAGAAATCATGAAGTTGTGATAAAAGATTCAAAAAGTAAATTAGCTTTTAAAAAATTTATCAAAGAGAAAATATGTAATTGCAAGTCATTTTTTTAAATACTTGTACATCTTGGGCATCTTGGAAATTTCAGGATTCTAAATTTTCTGTCTTAAACCTCTAAATATTTGACTCTTAATGCATATACTGAAAAATATATACAGTGATTACAAAAAGTATTCGTACAGAAAAAATATTTTTTAAAAAAATTTTATTTTTAAAAATTAAATATTATCCAGCGAGAAATGAGTCATCGAATTGATGTCAAATCGATATCGATACGATAATTTCAACATCAATTTGATTCAACGTTTAATTGATGATCATTTCTTAATAAAATAGACTGTATGTTTCTTAAAATTATATATACCAAAAATATGTGTATTAATTATAGAAAATATATCATCTGAAAAATAAGCAAGAATTAAAGATTCTATTGTTTGAATGCTCAAAAAATATTCGTACAGTCGAGAAATTTAGCTTACAGTATCAGAAATATAAACTCATTTGCATATGTTACAACAGAATATATTCATTGTATAAAATTGCTAATTAATGTTTATTTTTTACAAATAAGACTTTTTTATAAAAAAATTCCTACAAATATTTTTTGCTCTCACTATATAACATCAACAGCATTATTTTAATAGGAAATAATTTTATTAATTCAAAAATATTATTAATAAAATAAATATGTCATGCTTTTATTTTAATAACATTTTATTTCAATATTTTTGTGTCATTAATAGATAGTGTTGAATTAACAAAATTATTTTCAATTAAAATGATCATGTTAATATGACATAATTTTTTTTCAGTGTAACTTTACTTTCTTATATTTAATTTTCAATTCTCAATTATCTAATAACGTTTTCAATACCCTTCAATAACATTTATTTGAATATTTAGATGAAACTTTCAAGTTTAAAAAATAATTTTCTTTTTATTCATTTGCAAGCTGCTATTCATAATCAGTTCTTATATTTAAGAGTCTTAAGTACAGTCTTAAGATGTTATAAACCAATCACATATAGAGCATCTAAAGTATTAGCATGTAAAGACATTATTTAAAGTCTTAAGATAAGAATAGATATCGACAGGGATAAAAACTATAAATATCGATTTTAACTTACGTGACATTTTTCTTAAAGTATTACCTACTTTTTTGCGCATTCGAATAGTGGCGACTTCCTCGCCTCGCGTATTGTATTTATAGGTCGATTTGCAGCTCGGCCTTTGAAGCGGATCGCAGCACCGCCAGCACGTCCGCGCTAAACGCGAGGCCCGAGTTAAGAAAACGCGCTGAGAGGCCACCTAAAGTAAATTGATTCAAATTAGTTCCCAATAGCATGTAATAACGTGGGTTCCCGCGGCGTCTCTGTGCCCTCCCATTTCGCCTTAGATACGTCATTATATCGGCCGCCGCCTAATACTTAGGCCGATAGGTGATATAACACCAGAATTATTGCCTGCATACCGGGTGAACCATCACGTACGCGCCGCCACGTAACGTATCAGAAATTGCGCCGCGCCGCGATCAAGGGATAGGAAGACAAACGCCGGATTAAACGCGGCCCGAACCGCAGCTCGCCCTCGATTCAATTTGTGAGTCGAGACTCGCATGGGACATGGAGAAAACCGATGCGATTGCTTCGGAACGCATGCTCTGAGAGAAGTTTCTGTGCGTATCAAAAAATATCCCATAGAAACTTCAATTCAAATTTTTTAAATATCTCGTACACTTTAAAAATTATAATAATTATTATTACCTACATGCATATTGTATATATCACTCATTTGCTACAATGATAACTAAAAAATTGTCATTTTAGAAATGTTTATAGAAAACGAAAATATAAAACAAAATACAAAACAGAAAATATAAAACAGAATACAGGTATATTTATTCCTCTACAAGTTGCGCTAAAATTTCTGTCAAAATCAAAATTTGAATGATTCAAATAATTCAAACCGATTTTCTGGAAATCTTTGGTTCTTAAATTGTGTTATTGCAGCAAATAAGACATAATAAAATAAAAAGTCAATTTAAACACACGAAAAAAGAAATTGCATGAATCGTGGAATGGTTTTATACAAAGTTCCTTTCAGCTATTCTACTTCTAGAGAAGAGGGAAGTATAATCCCCTATTATTCCCTCTTACTGAATGTAGAAGCGAAGAGATGTTGGCGGGCATGTCGGAACGTTTCGATTATAGGCCTAAGTGGCTATAATAGCTGTCGTCGCTGTGAGAAGCAAGAAAAAGAAATGAATATTCATGTTACGTCGCTGCGCGTCAATTCGTTCGGGACCTAAAATTAGTAAATGACACACTCCGATCTCGGTTCAACCAGTCAGATCGTTCGCCGTCAAATCCGACGCTCCGCTGTCAAGCCTTCCTCAAAAGTCCTGCTTCATATTTATACCCGAAACGAAACTTTTGACTCTCGTTCGATAATTTCCTCGAAGAGATTTGTCGAGCATCGCAAGCGTTTTGTTACGATCTGGCATACACTTACGTTACCGTGTTGGCAACCCTTTTAAAACAACCTCGCTCTCTTCAGGCCCCCGAGGAACTCGTTTTGCTTTTCTCGGACATCCTCGAGACACAAATCATGCTCGAACGGATCCCTTCTGCTCTCAAGAGCGACGAATTCGACCGTCCTCTTTCATGAGGTTTCAACGGCCACACTTATATGCCTCCACTGAGCCGTATTAGTGTTTTCGCTTGGACAATCGCCACATTCGTTCATTATCATACACGTCGCACGCTTCATTAAGAAAATATTTACTGCGATAGGTTATACAAAATTATACGAAATTTAAAAATTTTATATACAAACAAAAAACAAGTCTTACGGTGGAGATAAATAGAAATATAATAAAAAAGAGATCCTTAAATATCTATATAAAAAAAAAATTGTATATCAAATATATAAAAAGTGATTTAATTTATGTATGTTTCCTAAAGACAATTATTGTTTCAAAATTTGTAAAATATTAGGAAATTACTATAAAATTACTATAAAAAGTAAAAGAGACACAAAGTATCATTTCTATTTTAATATTTTTAAATCTAAAAGAGAAATTGCAAACAAAAAATATATTTAATAAAAAATTAATAAATTGTAGCTATTCTTCATATTATTAATTATTAAAATGAATTATTATAATTTTCTTTGATGTTTCATCATTTTTAGAAGTTGTTTTTTATTATTGATATAATCTCTCCATTATTCAAGGAATAGAAAAAAAAGAATATATAAATAAACGTCGCATGCGCGGAGAGGTTTTTCCAGTATCAGGAGAGATTTTTCCGATATGAATTTTATCATTTCTCGTGCGGTGGATTTATTTCTCCTCCGCCTACGGGGCTCGTGTGGAAGAACAGAATCACCTAATCTTATTCAGGATGCTTCCAGGAGGCGAGCGGTCAGAATTAGTGTTTTCATTGCGCGGCGGCCACTCGAGAAGCCGCTCTTGCTCTCGTGGCTCTAAACGGCAACGTGAGTGTTTCGGATCCACTCGAGTTACCGACGGTCCCCTCTTCAAATATCGAGAACACTCTCGACCTGTGGCCGCGATCGGGCCCCGGAAAACACATCTCGTGAGCATGACAATGACCAGCGACGATTATACGGTAGCGCTGAAAACAACATTAATGTCCGCTCGAGGAGAAACGGTCGCTTCTTCGCCAGATCGCTGACAAACGATGACACGACGAATCCTTCTTGTCCAGTTCAAAAAGTAGGCTCCTCTCCCCGTGAAAGGATGTAATTTTTTTTGTTTAAGTCTCTCGAGTCGTACAATAAAAACGAATGGTCGGTTTGACTCATCAGAGTTTTATTAATCAGAGTAAACAGTATCGCGTGTCGTTTTATTGTTTAAAGTTTAAAGTTTAAACTATCTATCTAATTTTTTTACATTAACGAAAGTTGTATACATATATATATATACTCTATTGCTCAAAAATACTTGTCCACTTTATATTTTTTAATTAATTAAAATGAAGAACATCAAGTTTCATTCTTCTTTCCTACTTTTCTAGATATTATCTATAAATTTCAAAATGCGTTCGATTTAGATACTTTCAATGTTTTCAGCGCTTCTATCCTTTTACGTCTAATGAACGATAAAAATAGAATGATGCTTAAACACTTAAAGCACGTGAGCGTCCAAAGCAAACGCAGCCTTATGTTTGATTAAAATAAAGTTAATAATAGTTTGATGATTCAAAATTTTGCATTTTATATATACATAGGAAGAATGATTTTGTTGAATTATCAAAATAATTTTGTTGGAAATTTAAACAAGTTGCTAGCATCAACATTTGTTTGCAGCATTGCTCATTTTTTAATTTCCAATATAAAGATTTTCAGATCTATATCTAGCAAATCTTTCAACAAAATCGTACTTTCTGCTTATAAAAAGAATAATATAATAGAATTAGTACGGAGGGAAAAATTTAGACATAAAAAATGATATTTACAAAATTCAGAATAAATAAATACTTTTAAATGATAGGATATATTATTTTATCGAGTCCATTCTCACTAGTCAGTGATTGATGTCTAAAAGAGTTCGGTTTTACAAAGTAAATCCCTAATCAACCTCTTAATATTCTTATTCTTCACTCGAACAAAGAAAGCATTGATTTCTTTTATTTTCACGGCACAGATATGTTCAGAAGTTTATCATTATTTTAATAATTTTGAACATTCCCACTGAAGATACTAAAACATTCCGCCGAAACGAAACGAAATATTAAGAACGCAAACGCGACTTTTCCTGCTGTGCAGACCGGAGAACATCGAAATGTTAGCATTTAATGTATGCAGAGTTCCAGTCCGCCTCGCTCGTCAGCATCCGGCCGAGTTGAAATCTGGCCGAGAGACCTCCAAAGCGTATTCGATCCCTCGGCACTATGGTGATCCGTGAAACATCTTGTTAGCTCTGTATAAACGGATGAAGGGCAGACCTCATATAGGGTAGATCACACACATAACTGCCCGCTATCTATTTTATTGTCACGGGATCCGTGACGCCCCCGATGACTCCGGCGTAGCGTGGGGTGGCGCGGCGCGGTGCGTCGCTGCTGGTTGGCTCTCTCGCCAGGGAAAAAATCGCCTCACCTCGCAACATATTTTAAGCACGCCGAGAGATTTATGTTCCCGATCTCTTCGTGGATGAGAGACAGAGAGTTGGAGAGTTCGCTACCGTGTTGCAGCGTCCGTCTTTTGAATAGCGAGGTAATACTAACGCCGCGTCGCACCGGCCGCTATCTGTCCCGCTCCGAATGCGACGTCCATGTATTTAAAATTTAAATCCTCGCGTGATTCTTTAATTTCTCCCTTCCTTTCTTTCTCGTGGTTACGAAATTTATGGAATCTGAATAAGCAGTAATTTATAGCGATAATGATGATAGTAATATCATTGAGTATAGAATCGCTACGGCGGGAACAACTTTACATCACAATAGGTATAGATTTAGTGGCACTCGATATCAACCAATTTTCGGAGCTATCTTCTACAACGGTGTACTAAAATTTGATCAAATCGCTTGTTTGCTACAATGACATCAAGATGAAAAGACTCATAATTTTTAAATAAATTTCAATATTTTGAATTTATCATAAAAATTTGGTAATATTAATTTTAGAGTATAATTTCAATTTAACGACTAAGTGTAGAAAAATATGTTCTTGTAAAGTATTTTTCCTTTTTTCCATTCTTTTTCTGCAAGTAACTGACGTAATAAAAAAATGACAATTTTCTAGTTACATTGTTGTTGCGATAACTGAATGATATTACATTCCTAAGCTATTATTTTATACCTACTATTATATTGAAATATGAAATAATTTTTTATTGATATATCGCACCCAAAACTAGATTTGAATTCAAAGTGTTTATATCGATCGGTATTTCGTCGACGCTTCAGAAGTCGCTATTCCGAGTGGCATAAACGAGCCTCGACTCATTTCTGCATGTAGCCGGCGAAGGAACATCCCGCTGACCGTCCTATCTCATTAGCGATCGCATATTCGTTCCCATGATCGCTGCTGACGCTGAAACGTGGCATCTTCGTGCCATTAGATAAAATCCTACGCATACCTAGGGATCATCAACATCATTATCAGCGTAGTCATCGACCGGGTGGCGCTAGTGTGTATAATCTCAGTACATCGGCTTATCAGAGCGCGTCAGCCTTCTCTGAAAGGAGAGCCTTTTTCTGGCCACACTATCTGCGCACTGTATCGTGCACTCCGCTTCTCGCCGTTGCAACACAGAGAGGCAAATTCCGTCCGTGTCCGGTAGGTTCATTGTTTGACGCGAGAATCCGCCAACACCGCCCAAGACGATCGTATTAACAATAGTTCCGCGAAGAGAAAAAGCAAAAGAGAATTTAATTTATTTCGCGCTCTGAGAACTTAAATTTACAATATTTTTTTATAACTTGTTTGAGGTCCTCATAATTATATAAAAGAGTAAACAGTTATATAACATAAGTAATCAAGCAAGAAATAAACGTACTACCATTACATTATCTTAAAAATTTGAGAATAATTAGTCAAAGATTGACGATTAAAAAGATGATCCATGAAGTTTACGTTTAAAAAAATTGAAAGAAGCGATGTTGCTTGTTTCAAGAGAAATACTATTCCAGAATATCCACTCGATAGTATAACATCTAAGAAAGAAAAAACGAAAGAGAGAGAAATACGTCATCGTTAGAGTAATTGAGCGTGAGATCACGCCGACGTCCAGACTCGACTATCGCGATTTATCGAGATCTACCGCAATCTATTTTGATGTAAAAGATATTTTCTCTCCGGTAGCTAAGTTTCAAATGACGATGTAAAGAATATTTTATAGCTAAGTTCCTGTAGACGCTTCTGGATATAGATGCGTATATCATACATTTGGAGAGAGAGAGAGAGAGAGAGAGAGAGAGAGAGAGAGAGAGAGATCTTCAGACCTTCTGTCTGATACTATATACACGATCGCGAGGAAACCGGGATGCCCCGCGTCGTAACGGATACCGAGGTCCTGATGAAAAGAGCAGTCTCTTCCTCGGTCCTCCCACCTCCTCACACCTTTCAATTTATCAAAGAAAAAAAGAAAAGAGAAAAAGAAGGAATCGGTATCCCCGGGTGTGCCGGCGCGAAAGCTCCGGCCTATTAGAATACGTCAGGCTCTCTTCAAGGTAACGTCCTGTCATTTTTTTTTCTCCCGTAGCCGCTATCGGATCCGTGGATCAGTGCATTCGGTTCAGCAATCCACCCTCCCTTTCCTCTTCGTCCCCAACACAGATCCCTCCTTTCGCCCTCATCACGCTCGCGAGCCGCTGGTAGCTCCGGCGCGCCGCGGAGATGTGCGCGGGCACGTGTACACGTGTACACGCACACGCACGCATGAGGGTGGGCTGACGAGTGGCAGGTTGTACCCGGAATACCCACCGCGGTGCCTCGCTCAGTGGGGTCTCTTCTCTCTTATTCTAAGTGCTAGTGAGTCCGAGAGAAGAGAAGAGAAAAGAAGAGAAGAGAAAAGGAGACCCGTGAGGCGAGTCGATGTTATCTTCTCTCCCAGTTGGAGAGGGATAAAAACTTAAAGGCTACAGCCAACTACGATGATACCACCGGTATACGAGAGTGTCAGGACGCTTGAAGCCTCAAAGAGGTCTGCAACGAATGCACGGTACGAATGAACGCGAAGGGGAAGAGGAAGGGGTCTGGGACACGCGGTAAAGGTGAGAGAACAAGAAGGAAGAGTAAGAGAGAAAGAGAGAAAAAGACTTTAAAAAAAAAGTCAGGAGTAGATCGGAATGCGGTGACCAGCAGGCAGTGAAGAAGGCTTCGTATAGAGGGAAGGAGGTAAACTGATGAACCAGGATAGACAGAGAAAGAGGGAGAGATTCGATAAGATGGAGAAGAAGTGGACTAACCTTGCGTGGCCAACACCGGGGGACAGTGACGTACCCCCCGCGGAGGAATATACATACTTATGGACACGCGGGAGCGGAGCCAACTCCTCTCGCGGGGACTAGCTTCCTTGACCCCCTGCTTATATTCATCCAGCGCTCAACGACGCGATCACACTGACCGGACATCGCGAATCGGCCGGACGTGACGCGATCGTGCGAAACGATGAACGGCGAAAAGAGAGGACCTCACGACTCTCTCTGACAGCGATATCGCTGTCGTTTCTCGTTTAACTTTCTAACCGTGTTCATCCTGTATATATATATATATATATATA
>NW_017259375.1:1099406-1105366 GCF_001594045.1 Atta colombica
GTAATTTATTATAACAATAAAATAGATATTGAAACAATATAAGTAAATTTAGATCTGTAGAATCATGAAACTGATTCTACAGATCTAAATTTACTTCAAAAACAGTTGACACTAGTTGATCATGTATTTATTGCGCTCATATAAGTGATATAACAGTAAATCGTAGAGACATTTCAATTTATTTTTCTGTACACTGAGAAAAAATACTGTTGATTCAATTAAAGTCTATATTATGAGCTGTTACTAACATAAGTGATAAATTCATGTATTATATATTTTTATTGATATAAAGGCATAAATTATTATTTCTATAATCAAGGCTTTATGTCAATCAAAATAGACATGAATTCAGCACTTATGTTAGTGACAGCCTTTAATATAGACTTTAATTGAATCAACAACATTTTTTTCTCAGTGTATGAATATTACAAAGTCGCAAAGAGTTGCTATGAAACTATGAATATATTGCTATGAAAATATAAAATAACAGAAAAAAAATTCAGATATTCTTAATTCTCAACTTCACCGGTAATCTGGCCAACATAACTACACCCATGGGGGTTGTTCTGTACTAAATTTTAGAGTTTTAACTGAAATATAATTTAAAAAATTGATGTTTGTTTGATCTGATATAATAAATATGAAGCTGAAAAATAATCATTTATTACAAACATAATAGAAAATAAAGTAGGATTCCAAATAACAGAAATAAATATTTTCTTCTAACTTTCGACAAAATTAACTTAAGGATACCTATCTTTTTTGTCAGTAATCTTAGATTATAATTCAGTCTTCTTTCAGTCTATTAATGAACTTTACTGTAATAACAAATATTTGACAAAATATATAAAGAAAAGAAAATCTCAATCAATTTTGAAAGCCTAAAAAATAATCTGTTTTGCCTTTAGTAAGAACATACGTTACACATTTTGTTATAAATTATAGTCTATGTCTGTTCATCACACAACTGACATATTATTCTGAATCGGTAGTGTCTGAATAATTTGTTCCTTAAATATATTGCGATTCATAATGGATAAAACTACTAAAAAAAAAAAAAAAAAATTACGTAACATCACCCAGGTACAAAACAAGTATCCCAAACAAGCAATATTTCTGTTTATAAGTGTGCCTGTTGCGCGCGTCCTCCTAGCGTGAGATACGAACCGACACCAAGAATACACGGAGGCGTGACAACGTCTTGTACCACGCGAGAAATAATAGCAAAAATTGTGTATATTTGTACCCCATCAGTGTAGTTGAAGGTTAAAAAGTTAATTATTTATTACCGAGATTATTCAGTTACATCAGAAAAAAATATAAGATTTAATATTTAATTCTCTTTCTCTCCTTAATTATCATAAACTTAAATCAAATTATTTAAACATAAATTACAAACAATTCTTTAACGTATATAACTTTCGTACATAATTTTCAAACAAATTAATAAATAGTACCCAGGTCAACAATTAAACGAGCTATAACTAGATGTGTGTGACAAAACAAAATTTATTATTTCACAATATAATTTTTCACCAATATGTTTCGACTATATTTAGTCCTCATCAGTTAATTTAATTTTTGTTATATGGGATAATTACAATATATTTCTGCAACTGATGAGGAAGTATAATTGAAACCGATGGAAAATTATATTCTGAAATAATAAATTTTGCTTTGTTATATCTAATTATAGCTCGTTTAATTATTGACTATTTATTAAATTGTTTAAATCAAATTGAATGAAATAGTACAAAAAAATTATTTTTAATTAATGCGTACTTTAAATCACTTAGATGTAACTTTCGCACATATTTTTCTTACTACTTTATATTGTAAAAAATCTATTCTATTTTATTATTGTTGTAACAATTACAGACAATAGATTCAATTTTTTCTTTAAATTTAAATGTATAGCTTCAATGTAAATCAAAATATAATAATTCCTTTATTCGCATTGTCGACAAACTTCGTTTGTCAGACATTAAAATAAATTTATTGTCTACGAGAGAACTGTAGACGATGGGATATCATTGATGTCATTAAAACCGCGTCAAGTAATTTAACTGTCTCGTTGACATAAATTAAGACTACATTGCTTATATATATTATGATGAAGTAACCGAAGCTTCTCGTACGCGTGTCACTGTTTAATGTCATAATCATATATTTGTCATTCTTCTAATCAACTCCGCCACTTGTCTCCTTGTCGCATAAATTTTCTTTTTTATATTTTAGTAAAATTTTAAGTTATGATATTTAAGATTGTGCCATATATTGTGTTATAATAGATAATATCTTGTATTATAATATTTATTTACATTATTTATAAGATAAATATCTATTATAATACAAATTATACTATAATAGATTATATTATAATACTATATTATCTTGCGAATAAATTATAATACAATATCTTAAAACTAAATCATAAAATTAAAATACATAAACGAATATATATAAAAGATCAAAGCTACATGAGAATAAAAAGGACAATAGTGAGATGTTAAACGATCGAAAAGCTGAAACTTACGAAATGAGGCCGATATTCATTGATCTAATTAACGTCGTTGGCTGATCGATCTTCATTCCGAGAGATATATCGAGGCGCCGTCCTAACTTATTAAGTTCACCTGACCCCGCGTACACTCCCTCGATCGATCGATCGATCGATCGATCCTTCGTTCCGCAGACCGATCAACGAGCTGTGAAATGATGACGATAATACAAATAGCTGGTGGTAAGAATTGTCGGCGGGGGCGGTAGATAACGAGGATGATGACAGCAACGATGATTTAGTGCCGCGCGCAAGTTAATGGCCCGAGAGGCCTGAGGAGCCTCGGACGTTATTCTTCGGGGCCATTCACAACACTCGCTGGGGCCCTGCGCTCATCATGCGGGCCCCCCGCGGATTCCGCACGGAGCTTAACCCCAACGTGCCAATTCATTTCACCTCGCGCCGGCGTTAGGCCTGGTTTATGGTAGCATTTACAATTATAATCGGCCCGTTCGGTCGCGATGAATGAGAAATAAAAGGCTGGACGGAAAAGAGACGCACGATGCGAAAATAGAGGTGAATGGCGTGGAATCTCTGGTAAAGGAGAAGAACCTTCCTCTCGGACTCCACAGCACCTCCGTTTCATCGCGAACGTCGGAGAGGAAAGTTATCGTCACCGCTTTCGTGCTGTGGCAATAACTATTACTTATTCCGCGTGAGGAGAGTCGATAGCGGTCGCATTTAAGTATCAACAATTTCGGAGAAATGAGTAGCGCGATAAATGGAAAAAAAAAAGCACGTGGCGATGCAAGTGGAATTTCGCGACGCACATCCAAGGAGCTACAGGGCAATCGCGTCATCGAATCCGTTATGAAGACGAAAATTATCCGTCCGATTGCCGCGTCGAGGCAATAACGATCATTCATGTAAGAAAGAGTCGGCGATCGCGTGTTTCTACGGAGGACATTGTCAGCCCTTTGCACTCGGAGCCCGAATATCTATTCGAGTGATGTGAAATGAGAATATCCTCCAGAGGTTCTCTCTCTGTGAATGGAGAACGTTCTGAAAGCATTCTTGAAATATTTTGGAAATATTTCCTGAGAACAAGAATATTTAGATAGCATTCTCTGAAGCCGAAGATATTCTAAGAATATTTCTAAAAAGTGTAATATTTTATTAGGATATTTTTTTTGTTTAACTTGATGAGAAATTATTTTAGGAATATGCAAAACCAATGTTGCAAAAAAAGTATGGTCTGATATGAGATATATAATTTTCGGCGTTAGGTTAGGTTACAATTAATTTCTCAACATTCTAAAAAATATAGGTAAGGATTTAGCACCGAATGGGATAATTCTCACAAGTGTTGATATAAACATCAATCAGTATATTTTTAACCAGATGTGGATTTAACACTGTGATTTAAAATTCATTATGTTAAATCCAGATTTTTCCTATATTTTTTAGAGTGAATATGGTGTAATTTGATATTGATCCAATTTTTAAACATATGCGCTTATCTATATCTACAAAACAATCGATTTTAATAAATATGTGACTTCCTATAATAAATAACGTTAATTCAAGAAGTGGAGATATTTCGAGATGTACATTTCATTTGAGTGCATAATATAATGCCGGATTAAGGACACATCCACACGATTATCCCTTCTGGGAAAAAGATGATTGTCTCGGCGACGGAATTTATGATAGAAAATATATTGCCCGTCGCGGACCATCCATTTCACCAATCAATTCTTCGATTGCATTTCGACTGCGCCCGATTACGATCTACCTTCGTGGACGTGGCGTGACACCTCCGATGGATCCCAAAGAAAAAAAAAAGAAGACCGCGGATCAAAAGGGGGGAATGGCGGGAGAAAGAGAAGATTCTCCTCAGGAATCATCGGGCCCCGGGGTCAGGGACAGTGTGTGAAAAGGTTTCAGGCAGCAGGTGTCTTCGAGTATGAAGAGATGAAAATCTCGCGTTGGTATTTATCACCCAAAAAACTCCGGCCACGCCCATACTTCGCTGGCCACAAATCAATCAATGATGAGAGGACGCGACCTCTCTACCGAAGAAGATATGGGTTGAGCGGTTTTTATTGGATATAGTCTATCGATTTATTACTACGTAACCTAAGTAATAGATGGACACTAAAAATACATTGATACCCTCTAATTCTTTCGATATAAATCTTAACAGTCAGTAATTTTCCTCTTATCGATTAAAGGTCTTAATCCTTTTCTGCTATTTCTTGAAATTTCTGATTTTATACTTCTATAATTTTATATGACGAAATAATCAATTTATAAATTTAATTGAAAGAAATTATAGATTGTCGGATCAATCTATATTCTAATAAGACATATTTAAAATGAATTAGTGTAATAAATTGACGAAGATAATAAATTTTCGAAAAACGATATTTATGTATATAAAGGTCCGTCTAGCAATACTGGTTCTCTTCGAAACACATAAAATATGACAAATTAAAAGTTATGGCTGATGGAGAAATTAATTATGCTCACGAAGAAGCCGCTGTGGATTCACGAGAATGAATATTTTTATATCCCATAGCATGTGGCAGTCAAAAAATGATAAAAGACTTAGACGAAGACCTGTTGAGAATTGTTAATAGCCGGTGCGAGAGAAAAAGAGGAAAATATTGCCCGAATTCGAGACCGAATCGGGGCAAATTTAATTCAATGATCGAGAAACGAGTGAAACGAATCATCGTATCCAATCGGCTTTTGTATACAACCTGCAGGTTGGCTCATTTGTCGTGTTAATAATTATAAGAAGGTGTGACCCCTCACTCGCTACACCTCCGGACAGCCATATTTATGAATCTCAAACCGCGAGCCAGATCCAGGTATTCCCAACTTGCGTGACGTCACTCATATTTTTATGCTTTAACATTATCATTAATTTTATTTGCCTTCTTCCCAATTTCTTTTAATCGTATTATCGTTATAATTTATATGCCACAATCTTTATAAGTACTCATGTTTACATTCATAAATAAGTACAATATATTTTTCAATTATATTTGCTTTTTTTCTTTTTAATTAATTTCTTTTAATAATTAGAGGTATATTTTTAATGAAATTATTAATAGTAAATAGTATATACAAACACATAGAATTGAAGCCAAAATAAGTGTTGAGCCAAGTTGGGAATCTCTGCCTTCGAAGTATATATACCGGACCTCCGAGAACCACGGGGGGCAACGTAAACTAACCGCACCGGTTAATTATTGTCCTCGCTCGGCGGGTCCAGGATTCCCCTCCACAAGTGATCTGCGCCCCTCTCTCCCTCTTCGACGGGGCCTCACACGGGTACGGTGGCACCGGTGGCTGCACCGCGACGATGGAGGCGGGATATGACCGAAACAGTGAAGGGAAAGAGAGAGAAGAGGATCAGAGGCGGGGAAGAGAGGGGGGGGGGGGGGGGGGG
>NW_017259375.1:1105466-1106843 GCF_001594045.1 Atta colombica
TTGAGGACTCCCGAAGGCCCGCTAAAAACCAAAACTACCGTGGTAGCATTCAATTAGCTTCACGGCATGTGAAATATTATTGTCCGCTTCGTTTCATACACTCGATTTTTAAAAGGGAGAAAGAAAGGCATTACGGCGACCTCCTAACATATTTCACCACTGAATCATCCCTCCCCTCCGGCCTTCGGCCCTCTCCCGCCTTTCCACTGCTCGGCCATCGTTGCTCGACCACCGAGAAGCTCTTCGCGGGCAATCGTCCTGCGATTTTTGCCACCCGGTTTTGCATGTTTTTGTTCTTTTCAAGTTCCGCGTGTGGAAATCCGAGAGGAGCGAGCATTCAACCGACTGCAGTTTCTTGCATTTTGTGGTTGACTGGCTGACTCATTTTGTGTCATAAAATAAAATGTGATTGAGAATAATCAAAGATGCATGATTTATTTACACAATCTAATAAACTTTAGAGCACAATGAATTCGATTTTTTAAACCCAATAAGTAATAGATTTAGTGTATGAATTGATAATATATTATAAAATATAAAAATACAAAAAATTTCTCAGAGATCATATAATGATGTATTATAATTCAAAAGTGCGTACAAAATTAATTGTAAATTTAAACAATTTTTAAACATTTAGAGTTTTATAAAATTATACATAATTACACATCAAAGAGAGATCAAAATATTATACAAAATAATTCTTAAAAATATAAAAGTAAAAAAAATAATAAAAAAAAATAAACAATTAATATTTTCTTTCGTCTCTATTAAGTTTCATACATAGATTTCTTTTAATTATATATAAAGATTAGTAAATATTATCGAAATAATAACAATCTCTTTGCTCAGAATCGGAACGTAATTAACTTAGTCTGATAGAAAGACACTAATTTTCAAAGCTCTTAATCGTGGGAAACGTCAATTTCCTCGATCTCATTGTTTCAACTCACAATGAGAGGGAACACGACGGATAATACCGCAATACGATTCGAACGCGATGCGCGTGTCGCAATCACTCTGCCGTGAAAGTCTCCTGAACTGAAAAGGCCAAATTTGATTGGTTTCGATCTTACACCAAGTGATCGATATAATGTCCGAGCAATTGAGACTTTCACGTATTCGATCGTGGAATCCTTGTACTCAAAGTGTTGTATTGTGATATTTTAAGATTAATCCTAATGTGATATTTTAAAATTAATTCTTATCTTACAATTTATTGATGTTTAATTGTTTGGGCATAATTGGATAAAATACAGAATTTTTAAATTCACAAGATTTTTTTTATTTTTTAGTCAAATAAGAGTATGCTTTAGAGTTCTCTCTCTCTCCCTCTCTCTCTCTCTCTCTCTCTCTCTCTCTCTCTCTCTCTCTCTCTCT
>NW_017259375.1:1106943-1109549 GCF_001594045.1 Atta colombica
TCTCTCTCTCTCTCTCTCTCTCTCTCTCTCTCTCTCTCTCCCTCCTTTCTTCCCTCTCTCTCTGTGCGTGCGTGCATGCGTGCGTGCGTGTGTATTTATATAATGTAATATGTATGTAAAATATTTATAGAAAAAATATTTTTAGAAACACAATTTAAAAAGTATTAGACTACTTATTTTACGATAATTTAAAACTTGCTAACAATGCTAATTATTTAATTATTTAATAAGAACAATTCAATACCTG
The DNA here is from genome assembly GCF_001594045.1 of Atta colombica. Classification (NCBI taxonomy): domain Eukaryota; kingdom Metazoa; phylum Arthropoda; class Insecta; order Hymenoptera; family Formicidae; genus Atta; species Atta colombica. The sequence goes on from NW_017259375.1 coordinate 1,107,191, forward strand.
GCGATATGTAAAGTGATATTCGATGAAATTCTGCACTGTACGAGCCGTAACAATTACGCTAATGCAGCCGCTGTAATTGAAACGATCAATTCCCAGCAGTCCTTTCCAAATGCGAGCTAAGCGTGCCAGTCACGAACGAGATAATAGCAAACCGCAAATTTTCTTAATGACAGACTTCTTATTCAACATAAGGTAGTCAGCAATTAACTGTGTATGATAAATAGACACGAATAAACCGCGCACAAAATCATTCAATAAAAGGAATACATACGTGAGATAATTTAGAATTGCTCTCGGTAACTGTGAGGTTAAATGAAATAATTATGACGGTGAAATAAATGTGACATAACAATTTTGCAAAATCAGAGAATAGGCAATGTTATCTTAATAATTTCCATTAACTATATTATATTAATTCTCTTTTGAAAAATTTCTTTAAAGCAAAGTTATTAATAATTTCTCATTGTAATTTAGATTTAATAATCTCTCTCTCTCTCTCTCTCTCTCTCTCTCTCTCTCTCTCTCTCCTCCCCCCCTCTTTTTCTCTCTTTTTCTATTGATTTTATCTCATTTTTCATTTTTCTTCGTCATTTTGTATGATCAATTTTACAGAATCGTCGATAAATAAAAAAATAAAAATTATGTACGAATCAGTATAAATTAATCAATTTATATAAATAAACTTAATATTGGATTTAATGATTAAATTGTACAATTATATATATCTCGATAAATCTCTTTTTTAAAAATGTATTCTTAAAATCTATTTTGAAAATTTAAATTTAATTTTCTTTACAATGCCATGATTTTTACAAAACCGTATGCAAGAAAAATGCTCGATATATTTCAAAATTAAAAATTATTAAATTACATCTATGAATTTATAAAACAGTACATATTATCATATTAAGTAATTTCAGATATAAGTCGTCTATGTTTCCGTTGACTTCCGGTGGAATATCAGAAACGCGAGATGGTGGATGATGGACTAACCGACTAACTGGGAGTAATTAATAAGCTCCCGGGTAGGCATCCATAATCCAAATGGCGGTTCCCTAACTTCGTATGAGTTAAAGACGAACCCGGTTGAATTAATTAGCGCGCACATCGTGAATCCCGAAGTAGAGATAATTAATTTTTAAGCCTAACTACGCTAAGTGATCGAAATTGCGATTCGCACAGCCTTTTGATCGTCCTCTAATATGCATGCAGAATTGAATCGCGAGATCGTCGATAAAGATAACATACGGTATTTTATATTATTTAAAATTTAAGTAAATTACAATTATTTATAAAATATTAGAAGTTTATTCAGCCAATTGTTTCATCATTAAGTTAAAATAAAATTCGCTAAAATTAAAATATCAATTATTATTGAAAGGACTAGAGATAAGAGGCACAAATTAAGTGTCTCATTTCTAATATATCAAAATTTTTATCTTCTACCAAAATCTCATTTAACGATTTAGCAAAGCTCAATAATTTTCGACGCATGTCTTCTAATCAAATAATACTTTTTTTCATCTGCCCGTATAACGACTTGTAACTCTTCTTGGAAAAGAAGTAAAACCAACATATGGGTTTGACAGGTCCGGGGCTGTTTGTTCCATGGTTAAACAGCTTGACGTAAAAAAACGACGATTCACGCAGCTCGTCGACAGAGTCAGACCTGCCTATCGCTTCATCAAAAGATACGAACGCCCAGGATGATACTCCAACATCCTGTCGCCGTTAAAGTGCGCGTGGAAGGATAATGATAAGGGTGCTGCCATCTGCCAGGTCTCAGACACCCCGGAGGAATTGAGAGCAGGCGCAAAGTGTGCAGCTTGCACGAGGAGGATCCAGGATCGCAGAATCGGCGACGAGAGTCAACCGAGATGGCAAGATGTCGTTACGATGGCGATGGCGGAGAAAGCAGAGAAACCAGGAGGTAAGAGGCGGAAAAGGAGGTGGTAGAGGTAATGGTGAAGAGCAAGAGAAGGGAGAGGATGAGGCGTGTAATACGGTGCCTCTCCTTGCCGTCGACTTGTTCGCCAGATCGATTCGTTGGCGGAAACGTCGGTCTTGAGAATTTCACGGGGATTACCACACTCGAACGATTCTGCAATTCTCTCTCGCCCTCTCGCCGCGCAATAACGTTTTCGAGTCGAAAATTTCGCATTGCCTTCGAGCGCGAAGAAAAGTGGGATGAATGGATAGAAAACGTGATTATACTGATGAATATATAGAAGACAAACACACTTTTCATCTATAATTTTATCATTAACAAATTATCGAAATCCTTTCTAATCACTCGGTATTTATTCTCAACAAAAAAAAAAGTCCATCAATGAAGATCATTAATTAACTGCATTATCCC
>NW_017259375.1:1109649-1140597 GCF_001594045.1 Atta colombica
CAAAATTTATGTAGGACATTCAACTACTAGAATATCAAAACTATTGTAATATTGCACGTCATATTTCAGCGTCCCACATTTTGATGATTCAATACAATTATTTTCCAATTTGTATCTATATATAGAAAGGTTTTGCAAAAGTATTTAGCTACATACAAATATGAAAATAAATTTGTTGGATAGTCGAAATAATTTTTAGATTAGATAGATTTAAACTAAAATGTCAAAACTTTTTGCAGTGCTGCTTATCACTTATCATAATTTGAGTTTCTTACGCAATTATTTGAACCAACAAAATTACTTTCAGATCTTATATTTAGCAAAATTCTTGATTAGGTATCTTTTGCAAAATCATTTTTTTTATTCAACCTAATTATACCCAGAGAAAGGTTTCTTCGATTTAAAGAAATGTTTCTTTAGTATATTTAAATGTTATTTTCTTAATCAAATAAAAAAATTTATTTAAAGAAATTATGTTTAAATCAAAGAAATGAAATTTAAGTCATTAAATCAAAGATTTTTTTTTTCTTTGATTATATAGCAAAGAAACGTTTCTTTAAATCGAAGAAACTTTTCTCTGGGTGAAGATGCTGCGAAACCATTCTTTCCATAATGCGCAAAACCGTTACACAAACAAAAGAACAATGGAGATATTTACAGTTCTGGTAATAGCTTTCTTTTCCTTTCTTACTTCTTTTCCGACGTCATTTCCTCTGCAAGTTGTACAAACGTGCACTTGCAAGTCAGAAATGTGATCATCTCCAGTGGATTTCTTCAAATGTCAACGTCGGCGCGATCATGTTGAGATAGTAACTAGTATTCTCCGCCGTCGTATTCGCTCACTCATGCCGAAGGGATTAAATCCTTAAGAACCGGAGGCAGATGGTTTCTACATTACGTATTAACCGTGCTACGTATCGCATCTACAGTTTATTTTGCAACGTAACGCGCAGCGTCATGAAAACATTCAGGTAGCATAACGAGTGTAAGCCGCGTCAACTCGATATCGCCATCATCTTTTCTATGTCAGTACTTAGGCGCTAAAGACACGATCGTCGATGATCGATTCTCGAGAGAGAGACGATCCGCAGAGATGGAGGGATACAAAAAATACGCGATACGGGCTTCTATTCCGACTCGCGTGTATCAGTAGACCTATCTAAATTGTCGTGGAACGCGGTCCAGTTAAGCCACGCTGGATTGGCGACGGTGCGGGGTTGCGAGCGCAGGGAAGGAAGGAAGAGAAGGATGAGCGGCGGAAAGAGCCGAGTAGAAGGCGATGGAGGGTGAGGCGAGGTCCTCGGGTTACGTGACGGGGTGAGGTGGGAAGGGTTGCCCCGGAGATTGGTGGAAGCACCTAGTACGAGGAGCTCGCGACAGGAGCAGCGTTGCCATCGGGTTGTCTGGCTGATTTCCCGCTTCGAGTCGAGTGGAGTCGTCTTTTTAGTGATCCCCAGAGGAGCCCGGAGAGACGGGAAGGAGAGAGAAACAGAAAGAGAAAGAGAGAGAGAGGAGGGGACTCGTGCGGGCTTGCCGGAAAAGCGGCGGGGTGCGCACGCGAGGGTGCGCGATGCGGGGGCGGGAGTGCCGATGGCGGTCGGTCGGGGAAACGTTCGGGGTTGACGGGGGTTGGTTGAGAACGAGCGCCGGAGCGTGTAATTGAGTCCCTTGCGCGATCGCTACTTTATCGACCCCCTTATGCCGACCCCTTTCCGCGCACGCTGTATACTTCCCATACCTCGATCTACTACCCCCGCGACCGATGGAAGCCGGTATTTCACCCCTGTGTGTGAACCCCGTCGCGTCCTCGCCCACTCTGCGTCGTTCTCGCCACCCCGTTGTCCCTCTCTCCGATTCTTCTCCTGTCCTTGCTCGCTCGCGTGTTTGAGGGCGTATAGTGTTTCTCTGTATATGTACTTTAGCGTCGACTCGAAAGACGACAACGACGACGACAGCGACGACGACGATGAGATCGAGACGGGCGCCGTCGAGTACCGGGGATACGCCAGTCAAGTGTGTGTCAGCGTGCTTGAAATTGATGGAAACGACTTGCCAGCCCTCCGCACATATTCCTAAGAAATATCGGACATGCACCAGATCAACTTGAATATTTTTAACATAATGCACGATCAAATAAATTCTGCTTCTAAAATAATCATTAATACTTGTAGACAATATGCAAACATAATAAATGTTTACAGAATATTTTCGAGATAACTTCTTGAAATTTCCCATTGGAAAAAATTTGCTGTTACTTGCTAGAACTATCGAAATTAGGCGAGCTTGGTGATACATATTCAACCATCTTAATCGAGAGAGAGAGAGAGAGAGAGAGAGAGAGAGAAATATAAGAAATTTTTGTACTGAAATGCAACGCTGTTTTGTTACTTTGCATATCGAGCCACAATCTTTACCGTTTTAGAAGTCGTATTATCGTTTGAATCTTGTTATTGTAGAAAATAGTGCGATATCACTTGGTGGTTTTAATATGATCGCGGCCACAATTCGCACCAAAGCTGAAATTACTTCCGCAGGCACCATCGAGTATGTGTGACAGCCAATTGTAAAATTCATATATACCGCTATTATGGACGAACATATATCAATCCGCGTACATATGTCAGTGAGTTTGGCAAGAGACTCGAAGTGTGTAGTTATGCACTGTTATCATCAGGTCGCTCGTTTGTCAAATTTTCAGATCTCTTTGACGCTGCTCTACTTCCCTCTCTCATCCTACTCGATTTGTCGAGCTTATCTCGATTCTTGATAAATTGCTGATGTGAGTAGTAATATCAATCAAAAATCTCCGAGTCGTGTTGTATGTATATTGAACATTAATGTGATTAACATAAGTCATGCGATAAGAATATTTTCACTAATCACTAATAAATATCATTAAATTATATTTACACATAAGTATATATTTTTTCCATAATCATATTTCTGTCAAGAACTAAGATCAAGGAGGAGATGAATAAATTTTTCTTATTATTAATTGTACATGGAAAAAATGTTTTGTTGAAGTATCTAAAAATTTAAGTAAACACAAGTCTAAAAACAATTTTGTTGGACTACCAAATAATTATGTAAAACGCTAATTGTTAGAATATCAAAATTTTTTGCAACAATGCTTGAATTTTATATATAAATATTTTGATATCCAAAATTATTTTTAGATTTATACGTATCTAGCTTTTAAATATTTTAGCAAAATCGTTCTTTTTGTACATAGATACTTTTTATCCTTTATATTTATAAATTGAACAAAAAAATTATGGCATAATTTTATATAAAATTTTCTATGTTTCTCTCTATCTCGTGGCTGTACCCGAGTATACGATAGATGTTGAAATAATTTACATAATACCGACACGGAGCAATATGCCAAGACTTATTCACGGAAATGTTCTTCAATTTCAATGTAAATACACAATTTAAGCGATGATGCAAACCGATGGAGAATCAATGATACATCGGGCGCTCTCGCGAATAATTAGCATACTTTTACGTAATGAATGCTTACTCGCGTTCTGAGGCATTTCTCATTTCCTGTCCCGCAATTACAGTGAAACTATGATGGCGCATTTCGGCGCTTTCTCCTGGGAAACGATCGATCCTCTGAGCGGTCATTAACTGATTGGAAAACGTACGTGTTCGTTACATAGCGATCGAGCAACGAAAGGGTTGCGGCAATTTGCAACGAAATTAAATTGATTCAGTACATAAGGGAGATGATATAGAAGCTTGACACGAAACGTCACGGCTCTATTGCTTCTATCCTTTTCCCGGCGGAATTGAGGAGCCATGATTTATTTTGAGTCGCTGATAAGCTTAACCCTTCCATTTTCAACCTATTCTATTCTCAAATATTTTTAACATTATAGCTTGATAGTTCCATTAATCTTTATCTTTTAAGAACATAATTTAAACAATTTCATAATTATTTATTAATAAATATTTTTGTTAAACAAGAGCTCGAAACAAAATAACAAAGAAACTCATAAATTTGGAAAGTATATTATCTCACTAAATTTTAAATATGATTTTTTTAAATATTTCTACATTCGAAATGTACTGTGTGTGTGTGTGTGTGTGCGCGTGCGTGCGTGTGTGAGAGAGAGAGAGAAAGAGATGGGGAAAGAAGAGAAAGCAAAGTGGCAGTTCAGCCACGAAACGTCACGGCTCATTTCTCTCCCGCGTGACAATGGAGGCTCGGAAAAGAGTATTAAAGGTCGGTCGCGGGATGTTAAAACAGAGAACGAAAAAACGCGAATCGATTACATGGAAACAGTAGAAAAGAGATTAAACCCTTCAGTCCCGCGAGATCCTTTAAGACGAGAGAGCGGCCGATGCGCATAATAGAGAAATGATTTGATTAAAATGTAAAGGAGGCACAGACCTTCTGTTTGCGCATTTCACGGTTCGCCTGTAAAAAGCACGATGCCACCCGTTAGACAGATGGCAGTCGCCGCACTCAATGGCCTGAGAAATTGGATCGCGTTTTAACTCCCTTACGTTTTCAGGTTCGAAGTGCAGATACCGACATTGCCTTGCAGCGAGCGGCAATGTGCAGACGAGGGAAATCCCAATTTCGAAGAAACGATGTTTCCTCCCTTCACCTTCTTGCCGTCTTACACGTTTCTCTAAATCGCAACTCGTCGTCCTTATCGAACGTCGTATATTCCACTCCCCGTAAAGAACGCATTGGAAAAACGTCGAGAAAACACAACTTGAATCAATTTGGTATTAAAGTCATTTTATGATTTAAAGGGAATTGAAATCATTTGTATTATTGGATATCCGGAAAGTGCCGATTTTGAAGGAAAACGCAGAAGATTTAAATTTTTAATTTCATTTATTAAATTTAAATCTTTTGCGGCACGAACTTTCCGGACAACTCAATAATTATATGTCAGATACACTATCGCTCAAAAATATTTGCTCATCCAAATTTTTTATATTTCTAAATTTCGTTTTAATTTTACACAAAAAGAATGATTCTTTGAAGTATCTAAAAATTTAGATGCAAATCTAAAAATAATTTTATTGGATCAAAATAATTACATAGGAAACAGTTTGAAGTATCTAACATAATAAGCCATACCGAAAAAAGTTTTCACATTTTAGCAACCAGTTTGAACATGGCCTCTTATTTAATTATTTTGATGATCCAACAAAATTATTTTTATATCAGTAATATATTTTCTTTATATATGTTTAAAATGCAAAATTTGAATGATCATCAAACATTTTATTCCAAGTCTAATATATATATCTAAAAGATTAGAAAAAAAAACATTGAAATTTTTTCTTTCTTCTTTATTTAATTAAAAAAGAGAGATTGGCAAATATCGTTGAGTGTAAATTATAAATCAATGTTTCATCTGAATGTGAGATTTCTTAATTATCTTGATCTTAAGATAGTGATATAATATAATATGCAACAACATATATATTAATATGCAAATCAAACAGCAGATTATAGTGAAAGAATGATACATGCAGAATAAAACTGCATCATAACGCGTTAAATGTAATCATCTGGAAACCATACGTATACTTATATACTGTATAAATAAATTCGAGAATGCAATTTACAAATGAACGTCATCTGGATAATATAGCGTGGATGGTAAAAAGCTGGAAGAACAGTCGTATGGCAAATTGTAGCGGGCACGCATGCTTTAAGCTAATCACAGACCACGCGACTAGGAGCAATTTTCGTTATGACGAGCAATTAAAGGGTGGAGTGGGTGGTAATTTCCTATAAATTGTGTCCTACGGCGGCGCTCACGTAACAGACGTGAATAGAGTAACAGCGACCATATAACCGTGACCAACGATCGACTGCGTCAGATCGACGCGGAAGATCCTCGTGGGAACAGCGACTAAAGCATCAGCATGACAGTCACGGAGATAGTTATAGTGACGACGATGTTTGTAGCGATAATATTAACGAGTCTGAATGTGGAATAGACAATGATATCGACGATACTAAATGGATTGACATACAGACAAGGTCGCTAGCAAGCCTAATTGCGATTATGTTGCCAGTGATAATGAAGTAGTCGTATTGTAATGATGATAATAGTAATGATAACTAACAATACTAATGTTAATAGTGATGATGATGGAATCATGATAGAAATAGAGACTATGTGATACTATATTTCTTTGTCCTTGCAATGATTTTTATCTTTTGTGACGAGGAGAAATTGAAGATTTAGGCTACAATATAAAATTTTTTTCTTCTAATTCATCAATCAAATGAAAGCATTGCAATTCGAAGCATTTGTAGCATTAAGTTGACTGCACCCTTCAATACACTACTTTCTGACTATTCTATTTTTTTTTGTTTTGGTAAATAATTCTAATGATAGCAGCACTTCTGATGATAAATAATCTCGATGATATCAGATAGATTTATTAATTTAAAAGTTCCGAGAGCAATAGTGGTAAATAGTAATGACATCGTCGGTGGTAGTAGCGACAGCGATTGCTAGCAGTAGTGCGGTCATGCAAGCCGCATCGTGTCGTTACGCCACGTCGCATTTAGTGGCTGGAATCACGGTAGTGCGCGGATGCTGGGAAGTAGCGGCTCCTCGTATTGTAATCTAATCGAATGGAATGGATCGCTCGTTGCTCTCTCGCGCACGGTCCTTCTCCGCCGCGTCGCACCGTAAGCAAGGAAGGGAAGAAAATTTGAGAGGACGAGAGGAGAACGAAGGAGCAAGAACAGAAACGGAAGCAGGCAATGAGGGAAGAAGGAGAACCTCGAGCCGTCCGTGTGGGTGGACGATCCGGATTCTCGGGAGCAGAAGGTGATACGGAGGCATGGTCCAGCGGTTACCAGCAGCTCCAGTGGTAGGAGGCAGGACTGTAGCCCGGTGGGAGAAAAGGCAAACCCGAAGAGGGGATATGGAGAACATGGTGGGGGTACCGATGAACCATCGGTGAAATGGACGGACGAGGAGGGTTGTTGGGTAGGAGGGGGAGGGGAGGGGAGGGGAGACAAGCCTGGTGGCAGCAATCACCGTGAGTGGGCGACACGCGCTTCTCGTGGGTTATCAGCCTGATGAGGCTCTCCGACCTTCCCTCGCCACTCTCTTTCTCTCTTTCTTCCCTTCGCTCCCTTCCTCGTACTCCTAAACCTTTCTCTCTCTTTCTTTCTTTCGCCCTCTTTTGAAATCTCCTCGTCTCACGCCGTTGCAAACCGAGGAATGGGAGTTTATCGACGGAACTTTATACCTACACGCGCGCGTCTCTCTACGTTCGCCCGAGCTGATGGGCTCCTGGAAAAATCTAGGGCGAACACTTCTAGCTTCGCGAACTACTCTCTATATCTCGCAGTACTGACTCGCACTTCCTACATGTTTTTTGACACTGTCGACACGGATTAGAACATCTATAAATCTACCGAAGTATATCTTTTTTGTAAAGAAATAACTGTCACTCAAATGATCATCTAAAAGGGATATCTAGAAAAACTAAATTTGTATAGACATTAAAAAGATATTCGAAAAATCCATAATCATTCTGAGACTAACAACGTTTTTTTATACAAAATCAATTAATCGTTATTATTGGAATAAATTCTAGAAAAAGTCGTATATAATATCAGATACTACTTCAAGATGGAGAAATTCTTAGGAGATTGGAAAAGAATAACAATTGATAATGAGTATCAATAAGAAGCTAAAATATACTATAGAAAATTGCAAAGCTAATATCGTATCTAATCATGAAATGCTTTTCTTTGAACTCAAAGTGGTACTTTGTTTCGCATCGTATGATCGTCGTAGGGTACAGTAATCGATTGGAGGTTTGACTTTGCTGGGCTGGACCGCAACCCCTGTCGCGAGGTGAAACACCGTCATCCACGCTAAACGCCCGCTTCGGAGTTTCGCCATATGACGCTAGCGATCGAGTGAGCTCACTCGCGGAGGGGCTGGTAATGACGACAAGGGTCGCGGCGACGTTGCCCCTGCGACATGTGGCAGTGTCGTATAGCTCCAGCCAAAACAATTTGTATTAAAATGAGCGTTGCTTCGCGGCCACCGGCGATTTCGTTAGAAATTGCGAGCAGGAGTTGCGAGACACGCTCGCGATATATACACAATCGCGTACACGCACGTTTCCCCGAACACATACGGAACGTTCCAATAAAGACTTATGTAAATTTTAGTACAGCTACCGTCCCAACCGAAACTGTGGCACGTTTAGTATCAGCTAAATTAAGAATATTCATCTTCAAAAATTTAAATTGCAATGTAGACTATCATAAATTACTATCATAAATTATAAAAGACGTATTGTAGTCTGCTACTATGAAATGCTATAAAATAAATAATCAACTTCCGTTCAAACCTTTCTTTTATATACGTATCTATTTCTTAATATTTTATATCGAATAATTAAATTTCAATAATTTTCCATTAAGAATTAGTACTTTGAAAAAGCGGACTATCAATAAAAATTAATTCATTTCAATCTTTCTTTAAAAAATGTATTTCAAGCTTCCAGAAATATCTATGTACTCTCTCATAAATAATTAAATTAATATGATTTTATAAACGGCGCATTTCCAGTGGCTTATACGTAATGGAATCGAGATGCGCACTTAGCGCGTGCGTGCTCCAATCTGTAGATAGTTTTACGCGGAAACCGCGCGAAGTCGTGAAGCTTTCTTCACGCATGCCTGAGCCGATCGATGCAGCCGTCGCGTTCGACTGCTGTCACCTTACCTTTAGTATGCTTTTCCTGACAGTTTCAGTAAAAATTCTCATTACTAGGCAACATCAAGCAACGCGAGAAAATTATATTTATCGCAAGTTTTAAAAAAATTCTTGATACTTCAATATTTTAATAACGAGATATATGATATCTCTTGATTCAAAATCAAATAAATTAGATTTAATCATTAATTTAATCAATATTCAGAACAACCATTCGATAGGAAGATTATAAAAGAAGTTTAAAAATCTAAGAAATTATTTATGTAAAGCTAAAACGAAAAAAATGAAGAATCTTTCTCCGATTAGATTGTAGGAATAATCAATGTATTCAGTAAATATCGAATTGCATGTAACGTATCTGTTAGTTGTAATTTCACACACAATATAACAAATTACAGTTATATTGTTAAGTGGAAAATTACAACAGACAAATACATTATATATAACTTGATACTTACTGAGAGTAATATTAATAATAATTAAACGAGACTGTTAACCAAAATTTTGTAGAAAAATTCTCTGAGAAAATCCTCGAATTTTCCAAGTATTTTTTTCTCCAAAAGAGAACATTATTATTATTATTATTATTATTAAATTCTCTTCTTTCAACAAAAGTATATTTTTATTTAGAAAGTGAGGCAATTTGATCAACGTTGACGCTACAGATTTCGACAAAGCCTAAAGCCTAGTTCCTCGAGCACAAATTTATTAGAGCGACGTGACAGACCCGAGCGATAACGTCTGCGCAATGGTGGGCAAAGTCATCTTCTGATCTCTTTAAAGGCCTGTCGGCTGTTTAAAGAAGACTGTAAAAGGTTGATATTATACGGAAGGAGTCAAGCCGCGATTACAACGTGCACACGAGCGTGCGATCGTGCCGCCGAAAACTGTCCCGACGTGGTCGAGTGGCTGACTGGCTGATTTCTGCTACCAGAAGCTTGGGCTACCACGTTCCAACTGATAACGCCGCAGACAAGTGGCACGTGTCGCCGGCGCTTCCTCCAAAATGGCAGACAATGATGCACTTAACGGAATCGACGTTCAAGATATAGACTAAACCAGACCACGGTTTCTGATAATTCATTTTTAGAGTGCACGCGCCGCGGCTTTTCCATCCAGCCATGTGATCATCTTTCGTGTATAAAAATGCAATAATAATTTGACATTAAATGTTATAATCTTACAAGGAATGTTTAAACCTATTATACCCAATTTTTTCACCTTTAGATAACCTTATTCAAGAGATACCTCCCAGAATACAATGGAGATAATCTCCTGGATAATCCGCAGCTTATCTGGAAGTGAAGAAGTTGGGCATAACAGTGGAAAAATCAATGATTCAAGAGATATTGTTTCGTCTATAACAGAGATAAAAAATAAATTTTAATGCGCGATTTTGAGAAGAAATGACATCTAATGTATTCGCTTGTAATAAATTTTTACATTTCCTTTTTAATTTATACTGTGTAGTAATAAAAAACAAATCTATGTTAGCAAATATTTTATGCAATATTATAATCTTGCATTATAATCTTACATTATATTCTCGATTATAAATAACCAGTAGGTATTATATACATATGTCTTTTTAATATACTAAACTTGTAGACGTTAGTTAACTTTTTTTAAGAGCGGTTGCTTTTTTCAATCTGTACAAGCAAATAATGTATGCAATAAACCATTTTACATCTGTATTCTTCTTACAATTAATTATTATATAAATAATCAAAACTATATATTTTTTTAGTATTAAACATAGATTTCTATTCACCGAATTTTAGGGTGATTGCTTTATTCAAATAGATTATTAAGACGATTATGTCACGATTTGATTGCTCTTAGCAATCGGATATATCACCCATCATGCTATATCCGGGTCATGTCTACATCGCAACGAGATTCTGACCGACAACGATAGGTAATATCGCAGTCCTTCGCGAAAATCGTGGCTGATTCTGGAATATTTGAGAAGGGCACATTCGTTCCCGGTTTTTACGATGTCCATTCTTTTAGTACTCGAGTAGCCATAGCCCTTAAAATCTTCCCCGACGACCGAGGATCTTTCTGATACCCGGCGAGGGTCCCCCGTGGGAACGTTTTCCACATATTTATACCCTCTTATCTAAACTTTAGATTTTTGGATTGGCCGCGGCGATTTATGATTATCGTGTACCCAGTACGCGCTGCGATTTCCTAATCTTCGCACTTTTCAAGGGTTCTTTTAAACCTTGCCCTTTTTTGCGCCGTATTTCGCTCGTATACTTTTGTTAATCTTTCTAATTTCATAAAAGTTCATTAAATATGACTGTAACTCGGTGTGTTTTTAAAATAATATCTCTTTTAAAATAATATTATTTCATAAAAATAATTTTATCATTGAAATTACAATTAAAAGATTCATAAATATTATTGAAACTTTATGAATCTAAGTCAAAAAACCATTAACTTTTCAAGAATTGCAAGAAAAAAATCTTGCAATTTTATAATTCCAATTTATTGGCAATTACATAAATAAAACGATCGATAAATCGTTTATAATGGTTATACGAATAGAACACTATATGTGTGTAAATAAAATATTATTTTATGTTAATGTTATCGTAAATGCAATTTAAGAAAGAAAGTTTCAATAATAATTCTAATAACACTGTTCATATAATTTAATCATATATATGATAAAGTCATAAATAAATATCATACAATTTTTATATCATATAACTATAATTATATAAAAAGTTATCATCGTATATAACTACTTTTTTTAAGCTGTTTATAAAAGAATTAAATTCACGACAGAATCGAAGTTTGCTTGGAATGCAGATCCTTCTATCGTTAGACTTTTACGCGTACACGAAGCTATCTTATAGATATCTTAGGCAGATCGCAAAGGCTACATCATCTATCGAAACTGCAATCCTGAATTACTCTGAAGGGGGGAGATTACGAACGACGGAGCGTTCAGACTTCGACATAGGGCTTGAGAGACAACGTGGGTGGCAACAATAGCTCTCTCTCAGGCGACCAGATTCTGGTGGCGCGACACGCATTGTACGACCGCGGTTTGAAGGTGATTGATCACCATTGCCGATCGCACGCACACGCGTGTGTCCCGGTCGAACGCTTCCACGCACACGGGCGTGCGTAAGAGCGAGCGTGGCTGACAACGAATAGCTCGTCGTCGTCGTCCAGATCTGGATTTTCGATGGAAGAAAACCGCGGGGGGTCCGCACCACTTGAAGGCCCCGATCCTGACTGATCGAGAAATAAAAGCGCAGCGACCAACTGGCCCTCGAATGGCGGACGCGGGATTCACTGGGACTAATGGAGATTAAATTTCGTCACAATTTGTTCAGTTCAATTTAGAACAGTTTTCGATTCTTATCTACACTGAGAAAAAATATAGTCAATTTTAATAAATATTTAGTTGAATACTGTCAACTAAATATTTATTAAATATAAAGATATATTTATTTGATACAAGAAACATTAATTTGATTTAACAATCATTTTACTGAACGAATATTTATTTATAATAAGTAAATGTTTAGTTGGCAGTATTGAACTAAATATTTATTAGAATTGACTATATTTTTTTCTCAGTGTAGATAACTTTCTCTTTCTTAAAAAATAAAACGATTTTTATCAATTATTTTGAAAAAATATTTGAGACATAAAAGTGAATTTTAGAAAAATATATGAGATACAAGAACGACTGAAATTTCTTCGAGATTATACGAATAAGATAAATATTTTGAACAATTTTAATTTTTTTTGTAAAAGTAATTTATAAATATAAATTTGCTTAGATAAAAATTGATCTGCATAATGACAATACTCGTGAATTTAAATAAATTTTTAACTTTTTATATTTCATTTAGTAAATATGTATCGTGAAAACTTGTTTAGACTTTAACTTTTGCTTTCTTTATGATTCAAATTTAATTTCCAAATTGAATTTTTTATTCAAATATATTTACTGTTACATTAGTTTTGTTAGGCAATATATGATCTAATAAATTTAAATCACACAATTTATAAACATTTTTGAAAACTTCTAGAGAAACTATTTTTCTTCATGATTTTATTTATACAAAATACACATGATATAACTTTCAAGATGTTTCAATCCGAGGGAAAAATATATTTAGAACGTGTGTTGGAAGAAAAGTCGTTTGACGAAAAGCAGGATGCTTTAAGAGGCAGCTTTCGGAGTCCTGTATCGTTCGTGCATCACGCGGCATACGGTTCACCAATGTAATATCACATGTCCATTCTGAAGCCGGGTGTGTCTCATACGGCACGATTTGTCTCAAAACGAGCAAACGTTGCAAATAGACAGCGGACACAATGTGCTTCCAAAAAAATGCACATGTGCGAGAATTATTGTGTATTATTATAAAAATATTTTATATCGTAATGTGTACTGTTTTAATCACGATAATTATTCCCGTTTATATTCATCGTTATTCTATACTTAATTTTACTCTATTATTATTTATTATATTCATTATTTCTTTCTAGTAGTTTAGAAAAAATTTTATCTATCTCTCTATTGTATTTAATGTATTATTAATACAAAAATATGTAATAATACCTTATAAATTTAGTTTATCTATTGTGCAATAGATACACAAATTAGAAAGAACAATTTTTTTGCTGAAATAATCTAAATAATTTAAATAATCTAAAAATTTATAGATAGATTCAGATCTAAAAATAATTTTATTGGATCATAAAAGAATTACATAAGAATCTCAAGTATGATGAGCAATGGCGCAAAAAATTTTGACATTTTAGCAAGCAGTTTAAGCGTTCTATAATACATAACTATTTTGATAGCCCAACAAAATTATTTTCGGATCTAGAATTTAAATTTTTAGATACTTCAGTAAAGTTATTTCTCTCGGTTTTTTCTATGCAGTAAGCACAATGTGCTTCTAAAAAATGTATTTATTATTCGACATTCTGATTCATTTTCAAGAAATAAATATACAAAATTTATTTAAATCAATAGATATCTCGCAAATATAATCAACTTAAAATATTGAGAAGGAAACGTTCATTTAACTAAATTAATTAAGTTCGCCTTTATTTTTTTTTTAAATTTTTTTGGAAAATGTATTTAAGTTAAATATGATATGTTTGGCTTAAATATATGCATTCTGCATTGAAAAAAATTATGACGAATTAAAGTAATTTAATCAAATGAACAATTTTTTTCTCATTGTATACATATATATTCAATCATGTCATATTTCGAAACAAAAATTTATTTTGCAATCTACATTCAATTTCTTAGTATATTTCAAACGATAGTTTAAAGCCAAGAATCGCTCGAATGTTAATTACATTTATTGCATAGGGAGAATTATGAAAAGCGTATGAATAATTCTTGCTCGTGTGCGGAGCGTGAAATTTACGAGCAATTCCAGTCGTTCGTTAACGGCCAGACTGTAAGCGTAAAAGTAAGGCAATTCGGTTCGTTATCGGTCTCTGCAGCAGGCAGAGAGATCTAAGGAGATCTTTTCTCTGCGGTAACGTATGTTTTCGCGGGCGCGGGACCCTGTTCACACAACAAATTTGCACGCAATTCTTCGCTCGCGTGCGTAAGAATAATTATGACTGTGTATCGTTGCACACACGTATTTTTGCATGCTTTCATTTACAGGTCCTTTCCCGAGTGACTCTCAAGAAGACTCTATATCGCGCGAAAAATCTTACACTCCTTTGATGAAGTAAATTCTGAGCCTTACTTTGTATAAGTTATATATCATGTATTCTCCATAGATTAATTATAAAACAGGAAAAAAAACAGTCTCTGTTCGTTGAAATATATTGCAAGTAAATATTCATCATATGAAATATGATCAAATAATCAGATATTAGATTCTTAGCTTAAGGATATATTACACATTTTTATAAATGTGTTAGTGTTTGTATAAATAAATAGCATATAGTTGTACTATTTATAACATTCTATTTTTATTAAATAGACAATACATTTTTATTTATTTTATTTGTAATTATTTTTTATTGTTATAATATTAAAATTTAAATAATGACAAAAATCTCAATTTTTTTTAAATATTCAAAATTATTTATGCAAAGTTTCATTGCGAAAAAATATTTATTTATTTATTTATAAAACAACAATCCGCGTAATAAAATTAATAAATGAAAAATATCTAAATGACAATATCATTTCACGTTTAAAAATAACTTAAAAAGCATTAAAAAAAAATTTTTAGTTTATTTTTAGTTTGCAAAGATTTTTCTATTTACCATTCCCAGAAAATTAAAAATAGAACATTTTTTAAACGATTTCTTCGAATCGAACTTGTATCATAATTTTATCGATATATTATTTTCTTTGGTTATATCTGTGTGCAGTAAATAGTGAAAACTTTTAGCTGATCTTTTTTTGAAACATAATAACGCGCCTGAGGAGTGGCGAAGCGCGTATTAAATTAATTATTATTACTACCAAGAAACGATGCTATCATGCTGTGTGAAATGTTCTATTTACCGGCTTGCGAAAAGAGTGAGATTTTTCTCGCGTACGAATCGATAAAGTCATAAAATCATTCGCAAGAAATTTATGGGCGACTTTATCACGATAATTGCATCTCGCTCTCGAATACACCCTCGTCGACTTACCTCGGATTTCATATTAATTAGGTAGCGCGACAGAGCGGAATTACAGAGGGACCAGTGAATTCATTAAACCTTTATTAATCGTTATAGAACCGGTACTCCTGTTCGCGAACGGCCGTCGCCACTCCGAAAGGAAAAAGAGAGAAAACAGAAAATAAGGGAAGCGAGAGAGAATAGTAGAAATATCGACAACTTCATCTATAAAAATTATTGAAGCGTTAATTTTAATCATACATCATAAAAATCATTCGATTATATTTTTTATATAAAAGGCTCTTATATCCACTTCATATGTACTAAAAAAAAATTCTCTTTCTCAACATTACAAATGATTTTTTATACTATTCTATTCCACGTATCAAAATCCCCTGAAAATCATTCAATTTTATTTTTATAAAAGATTCTTAACTTTATAAGTATTTTATAAACAACTTTTCTTTTCTAAAATGTCTCAATGTTGCAAATTATTTTTTGATGCTTTTCTATTCCATGTATCGAAATAATGCTGGAAAAAATGCCATTCTCGTACTTGCGTTGATTGCAGTGATTTGAAAACAAGCTTCAAAGTAATGCTAGTAATTCGCAATCCACAATCTAAATATTCTGTTTCCATCTCTACGTGAAATCGATCATTACCGCTAATGTTGCAGCGTATAGGCGGTAATGATTGATCTTGCATGAAAATTACATCGAGATAACTTGGTTGCAAAATACGAATATTTAGCGGCAATCACGCAAGTTTTGCGCTGAAACTAAAGCTCGCTGAAAGTTTCCCTCAGCTCCATTGCTCTATTTTCGCATGATTTACGAGCGGCGAACCGAAACTTTCGAACGCGAGAACGGTGGATGCGAAGCGTCTTCGAAGAAAAACGAAAGAAAAAGAAGGGTGGAAGAGAGATAAATCACGATTTGCTGGCGGCGGAAAATGCAATTGCGCGAATTGCTCGAACATCATCCCTTCCTGCTTCCGTATTCGTTACAGAAATCTCACAAGTTCTTTACACATTAGATGAAAATTTGTACAAAAAGATTACTACGGTATGTAAGTGAAAAAAAATCTGAAAAATTATACCATTCATTCGAAATTTTTTCTATTTTAAATAAATGATTGCTATATAAATATCACGATTCATCAGATCATCATAAAGATGGTAAAGAAATCATGGATTTTTAAAGACAAAGACAATAGTTATTTTATTAATTTTATAAATAATAATATTGTCAAACAAAATACCTATCAGTAAAATTTCTTTGAATTCAACTTGCCGCAGCAAATTGTTATAATTTATTTACGGTAATAATGAAATAAATCATTATTGCGAAAGATATTAATATATAAATACAAATTCATAAAATAAAAATTAATAACAGTTTAAATATATTTGTAAATATACATATTTATGTCGAAAATAAGACAAATTGATATTTGAATTATTAAATGAAGAAATTCTTCATATATAACGTATAACGAAATATTTAATAATTTCTTATGCATGATGCATAATCCATTCTAAATTAAAGCATTAAAAATTCTCATTAAAAATTAATAAATACAAAATTTAATTCTCTCATAAAAAATTAATAGACATGGGACGTCTGCTCTAAATAAATTTTACATATTGCGAGCAGAGTGTGGGTTACATAGAGTAGCCGACGTGTCTCGTTTCTCAACTAGGGTACCAGCAGGATGTGCGGCCCTGAGGAAGGGAGCACCACGATTTCGTCGGGATGGCACGTATGCGGGACGTCGCGACGGGCGACTAGAAATCTACGCGCAAGTTCCGATGGTATCTCTCGCGCTCCGGGCCGAGAGTCGAGAGGCACCCCCTCGGCGACTACGGCACAGATCTCGCGCCATTACTCAGCCCAGCGAGCGGTGGTACGACCAGCACCGGCATAAAGCAGCATAAACAGCGGGTCTTCGCGCGGGACGACTGCGGCCGCCCATCGAGCGCTGGACATCGCGTAAAAATGAGTTGTGTCAACGTGCCCAAGGGGCCCCCCGACACGGTCGCTCCACCAGGTGGCCCTGGCGGCTCATTTTATTAGGTCGTTACGAGAACTCGTCTGTTTTCGTGTAACAACTCGTGGGTCCTAGAAGAAAGGGAGGGGGACACGCGGAGGAAGTTGGATATAAGACTAGATTTTGGAGGATTTTTTTGGCGAAGAAAGGAAAATATACTATAATATCCTAAAATTCAAACATAATAAAAATCCCAATAAACATCAACTAGCAGTAACATAACATTAATGTTACTGCTAGTTAATTTACACTTAATAATATAAAATGTACGTAGTTACATTGTTGAGTGAAATAACATTGGCGTTATTTAAGCTTAATGAGTAATTTAAGTACAGGAAATAAAAACAGGAAATAAATTTCAATATATCTGTAATGTATATATCAAATATACGATTTCTGATAGATTGAAATCTGTTATTTCCTGATGTTCCTTTTGCCTGTGTTTTTCAATTGTGCATTAGGCTTTACTGTTAATTGATGTCAGCCTTTTGTTCTTCTCACTGAAAAGAACAAAAGGTTGATATTTTATTGACTTATACGTATATTAAAAGAAAAGCTCACTCTTTCTCTTATCTCACATGAGTTTTTACTTCTGATTTCTCAAGACTGCATCGATGCGGAATTTATTAATAATTTACTGTTACGATTTATGTAAAAGATTTTTTGGGGATCTGTGAAGCTAGCACGACATTCTATTAAGATAAAAAATAATGATAGTTCCAGTAGCACTTTTCAGTAGTAGCTCTACAGTTCTACTTAAAAATAAACAAAAGTTCCGAATTTTTTATATGAAAAAAACCAAATATGTAAATATAGCGTGCTATCTTCGCAAATCTAGCACAATAATTTTCCTCTAAAGTACAAGAAAATGATAAATATTAATACTTTTACTTCCAAATAGTTCTACTAAGATGTAGTTCCACAACTCATAGTTAACTCTTAATCGAGGTTTAACTTATTCATTATTTTTTTCCAATTAGAATTCTGTATGAAATTAATATTTTTGGTTTATATCCTCAAAAAGAAACAATTTTGCTAACGTATTTAAAAATTTAGCTACATGAAGATAATTTGAAAATAATTTTGTTGAATCATCAAAATCATTATGAAAAAAAATCAAGCATGAACGATGCTGTAAAAAATTTCTAGTAATCAATTTGAACAGTCTACATAATTATTTTCTATATATGGTACTGTATAATTATTTTAATGACCCAACACAATTATTTTTAGATCTGTATCTAGCTAAATTATTAAGTATTTTAGCAAAACCATTCTTTTCACAGATAGTACTCACTATAGCCCAGTAAACACCAACTAAAAGCAATATAACATCAGTGTTATAATTTCATATTCAACAATATAAACGTAATATAACACATCTATTACATTACTGAGTGTGAAATTGTACCATTAAATATATGTTACTTTTAATTGATGTTTATTAAAAGGTGTGTATTCAATTGGATAGTAGTCAAAGTATTAAAAATCAAAATTCAAAAAGATGCAAATTTTTAAAGTTCAATATACTGCAAAATATTCGTATTCGAAGAATGCCCGAAGATAATTATCGCAGAAATTTTTGTCGGCGCCAGGCGCCCGCTCATTCCGAGATAGATCAATTACTAGGATTACATCGTGCCTGCATCTGTAGCTGCATTACGTCGCTCGGACATCGCACGTCCGGCGCATTCCTGTACCTATACACCTCGCGTAGACGCGGCTATCGATTCGAGATGATTAGCGATAATGTCAAGGGAGTCAGGAGGCACGTCCGCGATAGCTCCGTGACCAAGGCGCGCCTTCTGTGTCGGCTGCGGTCGCCAATGTACAGCCGCCGATCTACGTAACTATGATTCCACCTAATTGAAGTAACCACAGGGCGCAACGCGCCACGTTACGCCGGCGAATCGCAATCGACCACAGGAAGAGACGGGACGGAGAAAAGAGCAGCGGGTGCTTCTTCGCGAGCAAAGAGGAACGCGAGAGTGCTTCGACTGCTTCGAGAAAAAGCAGTGGCGGATCCCTCAACAGGCGATGTTCATTCGTAATATATCGGATTTCGCGTGTGAGAACATTTTGCATTATGAAACATACTTTATCATAAAAAATAAAATTGTAAATGGCTTTAGATTCTCATTCTTCTTATTTCCATTAAATATTTTATACATAGAAAAAGTAATGTTATATATTAACAATATTAGATTTTTAATTGGAAATAATCTTGTTAATTTAATGATAATAATGACATTAATAATATTATTTATTTTATTAAAACAAGAGTTTGACATATTTGTTTCATCAAAGTATTTGAACAAAATTGTTAATTCAATTGAAACTGTTTAAAATTGTTTTCAAATTGTAAAAATAATATTATTGATATAATAGCAGTATACACGGAAAGGACGGTTTGTTAAAGTTTCTAAAAATTTAATTAAATACAGATCTGAAAATAATTTTGTTGGACTATCAAAATAATTAAATACAACGCTCAAACTGATTGCCAAAATCAACAAAACTTTTTACAACATACTTGAGATTCCTACGTAACTATTTTGAGTCAATCAAAATTATTTTCAGATCTATATTTAGCTAAAGTTTTAAATAATTCAGCAAAATCGTTCTTTCCATGTATTGAGTAAACTACACTACATAAACAAGAATATATACTAATACAATAAAAACATATATTCATCTCTCATACATAATAAATCAAATTCAAATCAATAATAAATCAGATAAAACCAAAACTATCATCTATCACTAAATAATTAAAACTTCAAGCGGCTTTCATCGCACATTAATTTCTCGTCTTAAGGCACCGCGTTCATCGGATCCGCCACTGAATGGAGAAAAGACAAGGAGGTGGAGGAGGGACGGGGGGAGGAGGACGTGAAGGGCACGGAGAAGAACGGCCGTGTGGATGACGGTGGGCGATCCACGTCGGCGATATCCCATCATCCCGTCAAATGACCGCCTCCCGTGTTTCTGCGTCTCTACGGCCCCTGCATTTCCGCTCGCACGTGCCGGATCGACGAGGGGATCCTCGGCTCCGGTTCTTGGCCCGGGAGTACCTCCGAGTACTCCCTGTATCTCGCGGTTGTCATTACCGATCAAGACGAAGGAACGTGCGCGCAAGAAAAAAGATCGATCGATCTAATACGTTCAAGCGACAATTACAGATATAGATTTGAGTTTCACGATTTGGATACTTGAGATAAAAAAAAAAAATTAAAGCTTCCTCGAGAGGCCAACAACATTCTTGATATGGATATTTAAAATATAGAAATCGAAAATAGAATATCAAATTCAATCTCGCGATTGATTTCTGAACGACATGAGAAAAATTTTCTCAGCATCAATATATATTATTGAGATTTTCGGTACACACGTATTTCAGCTTCGCATAAATTAACTGATAATAAGTGAATATATAAACAGAGTATTCTTTTTAATCTTGTAAAAAAATTCCTAAAAATTCCAAGTTTTCTAGATATTTTCGTTCAAAATTCTAAGTAAACAATTTTTAAAAAAGAGAGAGAATATAAAAATAAAATTCCCAAAATTCCCCCAAATACTGATAAAAAAAATGTATTTCCGCATTTTATACATGATGTATAATGCATTATTTTATTCTTAGTGTTCATCGATTAATTGGAAATGCTTGATATATAATATTTCAAGGATAGAAAAGAAATTTCCTGAAACTAAGTTTTCAGATTTCTCTAGGTAGTATAAATTATCCTGTACTGTATGTTCAGATTTTCATCAGAGTCATATAATCTGTTATTTATATTCCTGTTAGACTGTAAAATTTTCAGGTCTAGAAATCTGTTCAGAATAAATTCTAATAATTGGAATAATTTTTCCTATATAAAAAATCAAAACACAATAGAAATCTAGAAAATAATTAAATAATTCGATCGGAATCCATTCCGAATAATTCCATAATACATACTCAGATATCCCAAGCAGAACAACAAGTCATTATGATATCAAAATGATGTCAAAATGACTCTAAAACGATCATTAAAAGTCATTTTTCGATCATTTTCGATTCATTTTGACATCATTTTGATTGACATTATCGTGACTTGTTTTGCTTTGCGTTTTATTCTTATTGTTTACTGAATGTTAAATAAAAAAAACTGATATCTGGGGATAAGAGTCTAAACACACTCCTGCTTGAATATCAATAAAATTTCATGAAAATCCCTGATTTTCAAAGGAAAAATCGTAAAAATTCTATATTTATTTTATTATTAAATTTTAAGTTCTATATTTTCTAGATTTTTCCAAGTAGTAAGAATCTTGATAAATTCAATTTACTCACCAGTCGATGATGCTCCCTTTTTTCCTCGGTCGTCATGTTCTCATCCGCTGCTCCATCGCTCCGGAAGCTCGTTTGCAGAGATGCAGACTCCTCGAGGCGGCACCACCAACCGCGATTGCACAAACACGCACAAAATAATCGCCCGTCATTTTATACGGCACTCCCGACGTTTTATCGCGCGCACGATCAACAACGGATTGTTCACGCGATTGGCACAATAAACGCGATATCGCGATCTCTGTATCAGCTTCTTCTTTTTTATGGCACTTATTATCAGTCTCCCAACTAAGATCGATCAGTAACGGTCGAATATGGTCAAAAAGTACTTAAACTAAACACAAAAGTCGGTTAGTTTCGTCAAACTTTCAAAAATTTTTAGTCCGCACTTGCCGGCTCTTCCAATACAATTATCCGTGTACTTACGCATATCATCTTATCAAATTGCGTCCCAAAGTTTCAAAATTCACACTTCAAACGAACAAATAATCCACGAAACATCGCGATCGTCAATTACTGTTAGTGCAGCGTTCGCGAGAATCCGCATGAAGTTGCTGCGACGCGTCCCGAAAAGTTCCAATGACGCGTTGCCAACTTCGCACAACGCGTGACGTCATCATGATAACATCAACGGTTGCTATTTAAAATACTTCGATTCATCCAAGAGTTGCCTTTATGCTTTGAAACACACTTTCGCAATACAACTTATTAGTTAATTAAATGATGCGAAACGAAATGTGCTGTAATAAATATGTAAAATGTTCAAATGCTGCATAAGCGAATTTACATTGGCCGAGCGGCAATAATACTCCGATTGCTAAAAACCGATTAAAGATTAATTGCAATTGTACATACTTAATGCATTATCTGATATTCTACAAAGCTTACCCATCATATAATTTACCACTCTTGACGCTCGTTTATACGCGGGACTTGCTCTCGATGGAGAGAAATGTCCCGAAAACGTAATCAGAATCACACCTTCTTGCGAGGACAATGGCCGCGCCGTGACTACGCGAATCAAATGAAACATAGACGCGCGATAAGTCTGAAAAATTAAAGGGTGCTTTCTAATTAAAAATAGATACAGGTAACACACCGTAAAGCTTTATATTTTTCTGATGTCTTGTTTTAAATACAATACTAATCATAGACCAATTAGAGGGATACATAATCGATTCTTATATATTTAAGACTATCTTACCTTAGAAGAACAAGAAAATCAAAATAATATTAATTTGACGTCATATTGATCGAATTTATGTCATTTTTTGAATGATTTTATATATAAAGTTATTCACCTGAGATCAAGTTTTTATCATGACCGAAAAATAAATTCGGTCAATATGACATTATTTTGATTTCTTTTCTTGTTCTTCTTAGGATAAGTACAGTAAGAGACATCATGGATCGTAACAATCAGAGAGCCGTAATAGTATTTTAAGACATTATTTAAGACAATCTTAAAATAAGAACGGCTGCTGAATACTGAATTAGCATCTTAAGACAATTTGCTTAAGACATTTTTTGCTTAAGACGATTTTAAAATAAGAATCGAATTACTATGAATACATGCTTAATACGAGAGTCTATCCAAATAAATTTGCATAGCCACATAAACGCATGCATAAAGAAAATTAGCCAATCGCATTTGACGTGCGTCTTATAATAGAAATTACTGGAATAATTTTTTTATGTATGAATTTATAGTTATGCAAATAACTATAAATTTGTCTGAATAAACTCTAACACTGCAAAATGAAAATTTCATTTTTGTTCGACATGTTTTTCTGCTGAATTGTGTGTGCTTTTATTTTAGCAAATTACTTAAAATTCTGCATTCTTAAAATTGCTTGATTCGATTTCTTTAATAATATTTCATCTCGATGAAAAAAATGTATGCGTATATGAAAAATTATTATACGATCAGGCACGAATTTTGAAAATGGCCACGACTATGTGAGTCAAGCAGAATATACCTGCCTGTTGAATTGAAAATAATAATTATAGTCTACATTGTCGCGAATCATCGATAAATATGACTAATAAGATACGCCAAATATACCGTCACATATTTTAACATGCAATTAATATCAAAATAATAATTGCGCCGGTATATTAATGCATACTTCTAATATTTAATATCTGACATGCTATTCTAATCTAGAGTATTTCCTCGAATGTGACTAATTAAAAAAATCTCATAAAAATTTTATATAGAAAATTGGATATTCGAATTTGATATAGCGAATAATTAATGTCTTTCGTCGAATATCTAATATCAAATTTTCTGGATGCAATATTTTCTGAATAAACTATAACGTTTCTCAAAATTAATATTCATAAAAGAATATTGGCAACATATATAAAATTCTAAATATACGGGATATGTATTCATATTTATTGAAGGTGTAATATTCCCATCATATTCATAAATTTATCTTAATTTTATTTAACTCACACAATTATTAGTCCGTTTATCGTGAAATGTACCAGAATTTTAACTTAGTAATTAACGAGTCTTATAAATATTATCTGTAATTTTCAATATTGATCTAAACGCAATCTCTTGTAGAATAATTCTGGGGATAGTATCAGTAACTACTTTTAATAAAGGGGATAAAGATAATACAAGATGCACTAATCCAAGAGAATCAGATACCTTAATGAATAAAAAACAAACGGACGTCATATACATGGTATAAATATATTTATGCGAATATTTCGTTACATGATCGTGTCTATATATTAGGACACATTATAGTGCTAATAAATGCTGTTACCTTTAACTGAATCCATAGTGTAAAAGTTGATTAATCCTTTTTGATAAAATGCTTTTTCTCCCAACAACCCCTGCATTCGATGTTCACATATCGAATTCATTGCAACGAGCATCATGTTAATAGTACTAACGATATGCGAAAATTCAGACAGTTACAAAAAATCAGCCGGTCGCATACTGCTGGATATGAATCGCTTATAAATTCGTTGCATGTAACATTATATGATAATTGAAAGAAATCGTGTATACAATCCTAATGGGAATCTTAAATATTGTTTACGTTGTCCAAAATCGGTACAGCGTGCCATTGTTTTACTCCCCAAATATCTTATTCTCCCCCATCTGCAGGCAATTCTTTTCTTCCTTCTTCCTTCATATGATTATTTAAGCAATCTTAAAGCTTTCCATCATGTACTAAACGCATTCAGTACAGTTACTGAAAGGGAGGCTAACATTGGTGTTTAGAAGCTCTTTAATTCTGATTTATTAAATGGTTGTAAAGTTACTGAAAATACTTTGCTATATAGGAAAACAGCTTTCAAAGATGTACAAAAAAATTGGTCGATTTTTCTCGAAAGCTTTCCCTCTTCAAGATAGCTGCCGTGTATAATTTAAAAGATGTGATCGAAGATTTATTATTAATATTATTGATATTAGAGAATTTTTGCGATAATACTTTAAAAAGGGCAAATGATAAAATTACTCATTATAGTAACTTCCATTTTGAAATTATACTAATATCCAAATAAGTTTGCAGTGCGCGATAAGAGCCTCCAATATCAATAAAGATATTTTATAATAAGATAGGTTGTTAGAATTAGTAGTAGTCTTTTTGTGTCACATATAATTGATAATATATCTAGTGATACTGCTATGATACTTATCATTTTATACATTCACCATAGAGCTCCTAATACTGACGTCGCCAAGAACGGAAATTTCATTCTAATACATATTGAAACAATCATCGTTTTAGCGAAAGATATTTAAACACTCCTATTACTCAAATGAGTACTCTATCAGATATCAATGCGACTCAGATACCTCATCTCGGTAAATGTTTCGACTTAAAAAAATATTGTTGAATAGCACCAATCTTTATTTGTTTCTCCATATCTCCGTTCCTATTAAGTGTAAAGTCAACGAGTTTAGAACGAGATTTCAAGATTTATTTGAAAATTCCCGGCGTCTTCCAAATCGCCTCTTTCTCGAAAGTCGTATTGGAAAAATGAAAGCTTTGTGCAATAACTTTCCTCGAAAAAACAATCGTTATTATTTGATAGAAAAGTTTTATCCGGCTTTATAAACTCAGAGTCATTATCGCCTCAATGTCTCGTGGAATGTATTTGCAGTCGACTGCACTATTTGCTTATCCTTTTCGAATACGATTACGAACTCGTAGAGAGGCAAATTTAGTTCTATTTAATATAGAGTATACTACACACAAGATCGTCGCCTGGTACTACAATGTCGTTTTGAAATCGGGCATGAATTCCATCGATGGCAATATTTTGTCACCTTACAGAAGTATACACTTCCTCTTCTTCACTGGCTCGGGTGGTTCCAATGCAGCTAAAATAGCTTCGTCGAATACATTCTTCAATCCTTTCTGATATAGCAAAGAAATCACAATTTCATTTATTACGATATTATTATTTAAAAATAATATAATAAAAAAGTATAATTATTTTATTTTACTCACAATCAGTATAGTTACTAATAAGTTTATCACAGATTTAATTAAAATAATAGTTTAACATCTTCTGTATTATAAAAAATTTTGTAAATATGTCAATCAATATTTTACAGATAAGGCCTATAATGAAAACAAAATGACCGATTTTCGTTTACCTGCGTCAGAGCACTGCACTCTACATATTTTACAGCCTTGAGTTCCTTAGCAAGTTTTTCCCCCTGTTCGCCAGATATTGGCTTCTGTTTGTTCTTTGCAAGTTTCTCTGTTGTTGCGACATCATCTCTTAAATCAATTTGAGTTCCGACAAGTAAAAATGGAGTTCTCTGACAATGATGCGTTATTTCTGGTACCCACTATAAAACGACATGTTATTACAAAAGAATTTTAATTGACGCTCAGGAACGTAATGGACAGATACATTACCTTTTCTTTTACATTTTCGAATGATGACGGTGACACAACCGAGAAGCATACGAGAAACACGTCAGTCTGAGGATAGCTTAAAGGACGCAATCTATCATAATCTTCCTGACCTAAAAAACACAAAAAACACAAAAAGTAAAATTAAGTTAGGAAATATGTATAATGAATTGCTCCTTTAAAAAATAATTCAAGGAAGAATGTTTTACCTGCTGTATCAAATAATCCTAATGTATATGGATCACCTCCTATCATCACAGTTACTGCATAATTGTCAAAAACAGTAGGCACATATTCAGAAGGAAACTTGTTTGTAGTATACGAAATCAAGAGACACGTTTTACCAACTGCTCCATCGCCTACCACAACACACTTTATCGTTTGCATTTTTGGTGTTTCTTATGTGACCTAAAACACGATAGCCATAATATGTAAAACCAGTGGCACACGATATATTTTTTCTTGCTGGATTACTTGCGTTTTAATAAATTACTAAATTGCATCACATAGGACCGTATTCAAATTTTCATCCGAGCATTACATTCTTAGCTTAGGTATCATGTCATTCTTAGTTATCATTCTTGTTTTCCAGCAAAAAACACAAATAATATTGTACTTAGTGAAGTATAACATAGTGAATCATTACATCCTTGTTATTTGATGTTAAATAAAAATGAAATGATTACTTTGTTAGACTGTGTTTCTTGCTGGAAAGTTGTTGAACTATTTATTGTGGAAACCATTTGTTTAAAGGGGCACAGACCATTGCGTAACGTATAATGCATAAAAGATCCATTTACTTTGACTCTGGAGCCAAAATGCAACTATCGATACAAAAAAATAAATATAGATAAGATTTCAAGAACTGTAAAGTGTTGATAAGCGTCGCTGAAATACATATAAATATTTTACAGTACCTGAAATCTTATCCATATTGATTTTTTTTGATGATGGCTTCGTATTTTGGCTCAGGAACTAAAATTGGATAGGCCTGGTATAAAGATAGAGAATCAAGCAATCAGAGTTTTTCATGGAAAAAAACTTTGATTAGTCAATTCTCTTAAACTTTATGCATTATATATTATGCAAAGATCTATGCTCCAGCAGCTGTAACATTTGGAGCTCCAGCTCCTGTAACATTTGGTAAACAATAAAAATAAAATGATATCTAGAAGAAAATTGATAAGAATCAAAACATAGCTCTAGACGCATAATTTCTAATAATTTACTAAAATGCAAGCAATCAAGCAAGAAAATATACAGCAGCTTCATTAAAACTCACAACATCCAAAGAATGATCAACAGTGATTAAAAACCCATCCAACATTCATATAAAAGTTAAGCATATATCCTAATCAATTAAAATAAAGAAATTCAACTCGACAAGCATCCAGTTTATACCAGATCGTTCAATTAAGCAACTTCTATTTTCTTCGTAATATCTCGCATATTTTTTTATCAATAATACAAGTGTGTAATCTACATACATTAATATATCGTACAATTTCTTATCAACAATATACGCGTCCATAATCTATACATAATAGTAAAAGTAATAAAAGCATAATAAAAATATTCGGCGAAAAATCATTGTGTAACAATATTAACAACCAAATCATGCAATAAATCATCTTAGCATAGAAGCCCTTTGTGACCGATGTATTCCACCCTAAACCTAACCTAACCTAACCGTAGATGTGCATCTACAGCGGAGGCTATGTAACGTCGAGACTTTCGCAACGAGATGCAACGCGACTCGAGCCTCATATATACACAAATTCTCAGATACAATAAAGTACGTTACCTGAATATGCGAAACTGTCATTAAAGGTTAAGACTGCCACAGCTCATAATCCCAGATAGCACGGTAGATGCGGCTTCAAGCGTGCCGGTAACGAATACGATGTATTTCAAGGAGTCTTACTTGATGGCCGCAAGCTTGCGAAATCGTTGCACAAATTACACTTCAACTCCACGCGCCTCTATCTTGCCATGTATATTATTTTTCTCCTTGTCGACAATCTCAATTTTTTAGAGACTCTTTAGCCTCGATTAAAGCCGGATCTCCATCAATCTGCATGCAACTGGCTACCAGGATTACGTTCTAAAATGTAACCACAGTTACCAAAGCTCTATAGTTTACGTGACGTCAACTGTAGAGTTTTAATTACTATAGTTAGATTTTGGAACGCACCTCAGAGAGAGAAACTTGAGAGAGGACATGAGAGTCTTTTTCCTGTAACCGTAAAGTGCTCCCGCGCACTACTGTCCTCTCGAAGAAGTGGATGTAGACTACATAACAATATTTATTTTTTCCCAACACACATTTTGTATTCTGGATTAATTTTCATCACTTTTACGAGTATATAAAAATTATTAAATGATGATTTTTATGCATATTTTAACATCTTTAGAAAATATTTGTAAAATTGTATATTATTTCAAATTGTATATAAATTTAATAAATTGTTATAATTAAATATAATTAACAAAATGAGAAAAATGCACTTTTTCATATAAAAATTCTGAAACAGAACGAATTGAAGCAACGCACAAAACTTGTTCTCTAGATACTAAACTTTTTTTAGAAAAGAGTATTTGACCAAGTGCTCTTAATATTACAAAGAAAAGAAATGCGCAGGACATGAATGGCCCAAAGGTACGTGTGTATTACGGATTAAAATAAATTTTTTCTGACTTTCTTATTAAATATTTTATGTAAGTTTTTGGAATCTGAAGTGCGATGATTCGTATTATATATTTATTGCGATTATATTTAAAAAAAATGTGAAGAAGAGAAGCACGCGGCACAGCAATCTATCCGAACGAGCCTCAAGAACAGAAGACTGACTGCGCAGTACGCGATAACTACGCATAAACGTGACGCGCTGCTCCGTGCCACCCCGTACCATCCCCTCCACAAGGTCACGCGCCAACTGTCTAACTTTCGAAATAATAACGAAATTACGAATAAGTAAAATAATATATATTTTATATTTTTTATGTTTTTCGATCAATAGGTTTTATTGCACGGTATTTGCTTTATTTCTTAGATTCTTCGTACATTCACGCAATTCATGAATATCTTAGTTTAATATTCTTCGATGAATATTACACAATTTTCATTTTATTGTTATATTTTTTAGATCGTTACGCACACAACTCATCTATATCTTAAGCCCGTAGTCAGAACTTATATTCAAGTCTATCTTAAGTACAATCTTAAAAAGTCACGAATTAGAGGACCGTATTAACGTTTTAAAACATTATTTAAGACAGGCTTGAAATAAGAATGGACTATGAATACCGCCCTTATAGATATATCTCTAATTTATATTTCTAAATATATAATATAAACGTTATTTATATCCATTATTATATTCAATCGAAATTGTATTATAATTTAAAAAATATTTGCATTTCTCTTTATTTAAAGAATGTATAATTTATAATTAATTTTTATTTAAATTTAAATCATTAAAGGAAGCAATAAAGATATAATCTTTAGCACGCACCTTAGTTTTGAGCAACATTAGTTGAGCATCCTTATATAATTCATCAATCCCTGCTTGAGGATCTAATTTTCGTGGATTAATGCAGATTAATACACGACGCCCGGAGCGACTCGTACCACACGTCCGTCTCCGTCCAAGGTCGCCGAGCGAATGCCGAAATGATGACGTAGTCAACCACTACGCCGCGCGGCACACTCCCCCTCGCCTCTCGCTTTTCGCCGCGCGACCCTTCCCCTAGCTTTTCGTCGGACCTTGTTTACATATTCATTCTATTGCGTTTAAAAAATATTCACGGTTTATTCAATTATTCGTATTTTACATTTTGATGAACGGGTATCGTCATACATTTCGTGCTTTGTTTTGTGGCATCTCTAGCACTTGTTCAATTATTTTTTGCGCGATCTTGTAAACGTAATCAGTAATTGTTCACGTGGAAATTTTTGATATTTCAACGTTATGTCTTAATTTTTATTATTCTTTTAAATGATTCATACTTAAATAAAGGTTGATAATATTCTATACATTCTTTATATAAAGATAAATGCAAATTTTCTTAATATTGAGAAACAATTTGCGCTAAATGCAGCTTTGGCTAAAATTATTAAATATCTTGTTAATCATTATTTAATTTTTCAAAAAATTAATTTATTATATTATTATTGTTATAAATTATTCTGTATTTCAAAAATTCTTTAAACTTACATGTAATGCCGATTATGACTCGGGAAAATAACTGTCATGACTTATTTAAAATAAAAAATATATTATATTTAAATAAATAAATTATTTAAAT
>NW_017259375.1:1140697-1142321 GCF_001594045.1 Atta colombica
AATCCTTGATATCTTAGTTTTGAATACCCTTACTACACAAGTGGGATCATCCGTGTTCTGGACTAATTCACTTTTATTATTAAATCATTTTAATAAACCATTTTCAATCTACAAACTGTAACACTTTTATATCAAGCAAATGTTAATGTCAAACGAGAGTTGTACTGACCAGAAAAAGTAAATTTTTTAACCAGAAAAAGTTGTTGTATCAGAAAAAGTGAATTTTTAAATTTTTTTCCGATTTTCCCGTGATTTTCTCATGTTTTCCGGGATTTCTTTTCATACGTTCTTTAATTGTGTAAAAAAATTTTGCAATTCATGAAGCCAATTCGGATATTTCTCCTAAATGTCAAAAAATTGAACTTTAGAATCCCAGAAATAAGTTAGAAAAAGTTTTTTTAAAATAAAGTTATTGAAAGTATATATTTTAAATAAAAAAAATTAAAAAATTTAGTTTTATTATTTTAAATAACTATATTTCTGACTTATTTCTTATTGAATATTTTAAATAAGTTTTCGGAACCTATTTAATATATTTTTTTTAAACAAGTCAGTTTTTTTACTGATTTCTATGATTTTATGTTTTAAATAAGTTTCTGGAACTTATTTTATATTCTTTATTTTAAATAAATTGCAAGTTATTTTAAGATCGGCAATATACGTAAGTTTAAAGAATTTTTAAACACAAAATAATTTGCAGTGACAGTAACGTCATAAATTAATTTTTTAGCTAAAAAATTAAATAATGATTAATAAGATATTTAATACTTAGCCAAAGCTGCATTTAGTACAAATTATTCCACAATATCAAGAAAATTTGCATTTATCTTTACATAAAGAATAGAATATTAAGTATAAAATATTATCAATCTTTTTTATTTAAGTATGAATCATTTAAAAGAATAATAAAATTTGAGACATAATGTTGGAATATCAAAAATACTCCACGCGAATAATTACTAAGTACAAGAATCGCGCAAATAATATAATATAAGATTGAACAAATGCCAGAGATACCACAAAGCAAAGCGCGAAATACGATATATCCGTTTGTCAAAATCGTGTAAAATATGAATAATTGAATAAACTGTGAATATTTTTTTAAACGCAATAGATGAATATCTGAACGGCGCCCGGCGAAAAGCGAGGGGGGAGCATGCCGCGCGTGCGCGGCGTAGTGGTTGACTACGTTTCAGTTATCACTTCGGCATTCGCCCGGCGACTTTAGACGCAGATGGCCGTGACACGAGTCGCTCCGAGTGTCGCATTAATCCACGAAAATTAAACATCTTTGAACGCGAATTGATAAATTATTATTACGTTAATAAAGGATACCCAAGTAATAGGTTGCCCAAAATTAAGGTGTGCACTAAGGATTAAACTAATAAATACTAAATAACTGTTTTATTTCTTTTATTAAAAATACATACTTTAAAATTGTTTTTAACACGATCGATCCCTAATTGATATAATTTATTTAAAATAAAAAATATGAAATAAAATTCCGAAAACTTATTTAAAATATAATTAAATAAGTTTATTTAAAATATAATTGAAAAATAGATCAAAAGAAGTTATCTAAAATAATAAATTCTACATAATTTTTTTATATTTTTATTAAAAA
>NW_017259375.1:1142421-1145208 GCF_001594045.1 Atta colombica
TAATTTCTTACATCGATTTTCTCAGAACTCATCAATATAATTAGTGTGAGTCGTTTAATTCAAAAAAGTAATAAATTATGTTTGAATTCATAATGCAATGTAAGTTTTGTTGAATTCTAAACACCAAGTTAAAAATATAATACCTATTGAAATAAAACAGTGATTTGTAATTCATGTAATCTATATCTATAATGATTCTGTTGTGTACGTATTTTGTTTCTAATTAAGTATAATGAAATAATAGTGCGGATTAAGACTGCGGAATAAGTAAATGTAAATGACTGTAGAATTAAGAGTTATTACATACTAATAATTGTTTATTCTAACACGAATGAAATATCTAAAAATGTTCATGACCCAGTGAGAAATGACAATAGAGCCAAATCGAATCGACGTTTAATTTGATAATAAAGATTAATTATAAATTATACATTCTTTAAATAAAGATAAATGCAAACATTTTTTTAAATTATAAAATAATTTGGATTATAATAATGGATATAAATAGCACTTTCATATTATATATTTAGAGATTTAAATTAAAAATATTTGAGAGCGGGGTATTCACAATCCGTTTTCATTTCAAGTATCTTAAGATGCTTCATGACTTCTTAAGAAGTCTTGAGACGATCTTGAATATAAGCTCTGACGAATACCGGCTTAAGATATAGATGAGTTGTGTGCGTAACAATTCAAAAAATAAAAATTCGTATAATAAAGCAACGTGTAATATTCATCAAAGAATATTAGAACGCGTAGATTATTTTATTAATTTTGTAATACGCATAATATTTCAGTTAAACGAACGGCGCGCGACCTTGAAGTGGGGATGACACGGGGTGGCACGGAGCGGCGCGTCATGTTTACGCGTAGTAACATGACGCGTCATTCCGTGCCACCCCGTACCATTCCCACTTCAAGGTCGCGCGATAATCTAACCGTCGAAATATTAATGTTAACGCATATTACAAAATCAG
This sequence comes from Atta colombica, assembly GCF_001594045.1. NCBI lineage: Eukaryota > Metazoa > Arthropoda > Insecta > Hymenoptera > Formicidae > Atta > Atta colombica. The sequence goes on from NW_017259375.1 coordinate 1,143,399, forward strand.
TAGCGACACGGCTACCTGTATCACACGAGTCGTTAATATGAATACCTTCATGCAAATAACTCAATTCTTGCTTTCACAATTAATATAGTTTAATAATTTAATTAATTTTTTCTTTTTGTGCATCTTTCGTTGTACGATTCGTTTAAAAATTAATCGTAACTTTGGAACTGTTTATCGGTTATTATCTGAACAAAATAAAAGAAACCTATCTCTTTTTTTATTAATCTCTGGCCCATTTCATTGGCTCTAATCATATCTTATAGACATCATCTATATATAAATAAAAGATATGTATAAATAAAATTCAGTCCTTTTATCTCCTCTGAATTTATTTCGCAATGATAACGAACTGCAAACATGTGTTTGATATTCATTTCTAAAAATTTACCGATTGCACAGGAATTGCATAGTAATATAGATAACAATTATAAATTACATTTTTCAGATTATCTTCCCTCTCACGGGTACACCTTGACGTGAGAGGGCTCAGTACCCAAAGAATATTTGCACGAAAAGAATGGTTTTTCTCAAGCATCTAAAAATTTTCGGATATGTCTGTAGCTAGATAAATTTTTAAATATTGAGTAAAATCATTCTCTTTGTGTAAAAATCCAATGGGGAAGCTAACGTACCCTCGTCGCCGATTTACTTAAAAATGAACGAACCGCAGCCGGTTCGTCGCGTCGCGCGTTTTACTTCGGGAGTGCCGTTCAAGTTATCGGACTCAAGTTATAGTCCGCGTGCGTTTATAGTATATTATTCGCGAGTGTTTTACGCGAGTGTCCTGTGCGAGAGGGTGCCAACCTGATTCTGAGAGGAGGAGGAGATCTGGGAGAGGCATCGGGCACCGGCGGAGCAACCTTGCGGTAAATATTTTGTGCTTATGTAAAATCAATATCTTTCTTTTATTTATTTTTGAGTCATTTTATTTTATAATGATTTAAAAATGATAATTAGAAAAAGGATTATTTTAAAGTTATTTTAAAATTTAATTTTGAAGATCTGTTTTAAAAATATATAATTATTTTATAAATATCTAACTCAATGATGAATTAAAAAATTCGATGTTTATAAAAATTATTTGAAAATTATATGATTATTTTAAGAGAACTTTGCGTTTTTTTTTTAAATATTGTTTGTGTTCTTCCTGATTTGTTGTAATTTGAATTTTATATTTTTTTGTTATAGAATCATCGTAGCGACATTGCAGAACTCCGCTGTTGCGCGTCGGATTGGTGAGTGACGAATTAATGTTTTTTTTAAGATAACGGATGTGGTAATTTTATTAATATATTATCCATAAATGCATATATGCATTAATTTAATAAAAATATACAGATAAATATGTATATAGCATTCACACATCCGTTATCTTAAAATGGATAAGTTAAAACAGATTAGAATAAACTTAATCCTGGATGCCTTCTTATTGTTGAATATATATTGTGCATGCACTGTTAAAATTTATAATATCATGTTATAACCCAGTTTGAGTTATTTTAAATTATTCTTATATGCTATTGCTTTTACACAATATCTCGTTAATTTAACTATAAGAATAGACTAAAATTATTTAAGAAGATTATTCAATTTAGCTCAAATTTTATTTATTAATTATAAATTTATACGTTAATGAACGAAGTAACTCAAGCTCGGTTTGATAATTCAAGCTCACATATAATAAAAAATATAATAAAAAATAGGTTATTTCAATGGTCGTGTTTCATAATGTTAAAATAATTGAAGAAAAAACTATTTTATATATAATTATATAAAATTACATAAAATTATATGTAATTCTATATAATTA
>NW_017259375.1:1145308-1149018 GCF_001594045.1 Atta colombica
ACAAATAAATATTAATTTTCCTATTCTATCCTATTCCCAAATATTCATTCAGGATTAAGTTTTATAAGTAGGGCAATATCTACATATACATATATGTATAATGTGTACTGGTTTTTAAAAAATTTCTTCTGTTATTTTACTTATTTGTATACATGTTACTGATGAAACAACGAAAATTTTAATGTAACGCATATAATTGATCTCGTTTTTCAATAAAAGACTTTTTATATTTATTAATTATTATTATATTTGCACTGACTTTAGCCTGAACTTTTATAACTTATCCATGTAGTAACTGGATTTTATACCAGTTAAAGTAGTAACATGATATAAGATTCAAAATATACATTTTATCAAGAAATGAAAGAATTTTATTTCATAATTATTTTAAAATCGCGTTCAGAGTTTTGTATAACTTAATATTAAAATACTTAATATTAAAATAATAAATTATACAATCTAATAATTTCTAATAATTTTCAAAATACAAAGAAATATATTTATTGATGCAAGGGAAAATTATTTCTTTTGAATCTTAGATCATTCATCTGAATTTCTCATTTCTGCATGCTTTGATATGAGATTCAGCAACGAATCGTTCGAATCGTTAAAAATACGTACATAGGCCTTGAATTTTATTGAATGATAATCGATTTAGTCATTTTCAATTTGTTTTTAAATTAAAGTTTTGTTCTTTATATTGTAATATTTATATTAAGAAATTTAATTTAGTTTTATAATATTCGAAACTTTTGAAATCAAAATGTTGATGACTTAAAAAATTCTTTTTATTTAGATTTATTTTTAATCCTAATATTTATATTTTTCGAATAAATTTATTTGTAATATTAATATATTGTTTTTATTAATAATTATTCATATTAATATCTAGTCAATTTTATTAATATTATGGCCTCTTCGCGACGCGTTCGTGTTTCGCGCATCGTACAAAAGCATAAAATCTTACGTTTATTGCCGATGATGTTAATCGGCAACAATGGCAAAAAGGAGTATTTCTCCTTGTTGATTTCTGGTCAGGATAAGAAGCCAGAATGTTGGCCAGGAGCAACGAAAGGTGAGTTCAATCTGGCCAGAAGAAAGAAGAGTATCTATTGTAAGAATATAGTAGAAGAAGTAGGTTGGTGTGTAACACCAATTTAAGTTTTTAAAAGGAATATGTACACTGAGAAAAAAATTTGTTTAACGAACTAAACACATTTAGTTGTTTACAGATTTGATTATTTTAGTAAATTTTATTTAATTTAATCGCAATCTGCTTAACAAACTGTTCAGTATTATTAAGCAGACTACTCGATTAAATTTAATTAAATAAAATTTGTTGAATCAATCAAATTTGCAAACAATTACATGTGTATGTAGTTAAGTTGAACAAACTTTTTTCTCAATGTATAAAGATAAATTAAATATTTGGGAGGGTAACTTGCTCGCAAATTGCGAGTTCTTATATTTTTTTTGAAGTGTTGCTTATTTAAAATATAAAAATAACTAATAAATAACAAGGCTAATGAGAGTCAGCGCGGATAATCAAGCGTAAATTTTGTAGATTTTTTTTAATCTACAAAACTTGGGTTTGATTATTCGTATTGACTCTCAATAACCCTGTTATTTATTAATTTTTTTTTGTATTTTAAAGCTTGAAAGTCTATTTTAATAATTACTGTTTATTACTTATTTATTATTATTATGATCGATTAGGTCATCCCGCTGAATTTATCAGCATGCAGTAGTAGATGATATTAGCTGCATTTAGCAGAGAAAGCAGTTTTGTAACTGTCATAAAATTCTTTAATATTGTTAACTTATACATTTAAATCCATAAGGAATCAAAAGCAAAAATCAATCATATTGATAAATTTTACAACATTTATAAAGCTGTTTTTTCTGTTGAACACAGCCATTATTAATTATATTCGCGGTGTTATTACACATTATGAAGTGATGTAGATAGGAATACGGGTAGAGATAGGATAGACACGAATAAATATGGATAAGTAGGACAAGTAGGATAGATAGGAATAAATACAATCATTTTAAATTAAAAAATTAAATTAAATTATTACAAATAAAATAATACTTAAATAAATTTCACGGTCGGGTAATTAAATTTTATTTTAAAAATAAAAAATAAGTGTAATGAATCTAAAACATATTACATAATAAATCTAATTTGTAAACTGTGTGACATGTAGGTAGGGATATATAGATATCACACGTAATACTTGATAATTGGAAAAGAGGAATTAAAAATTAAATAAAATTTTAAATTAATTTAAAATTTTAATTATCAGCATCCCATTCCAAATATCAAATATAAAAATAAACCAAATTATATATAATTTTGAATTTCATTGAATTTTCAGCTCCCCTGAAATTAAATTTAATTTCTTATAAAATTCTGTATATATACAAAGTGTGTAACGCGTTAATATTGTAATTAATTTTGTTATAAATAAAATGTATGTATAATAGTACGTAATGTAATATTAGGTACGTAATATAAAATTTATGTAAACTATGTCCAGGTAAATGCCATCATGTTTATTTTTATAATTTGTGCAATAATTACTAATCAATTATATATTTATTAGAAATGTTTATAATCGTATTAAATATATTTGTTCAATACATGTAGCATTTATCTTGTCGTAGTAAATCAAATTTATTGTTGTTTTATTGATGTAAATTACATGAAATCGACAACATATGATAACAAAAATTGTTTATTGATTTAACGAATTTGATAATATATTTAATTTTAAACTTTTTTTTAAAATTAAATTTGGATTTTATTTTGAATATCAAAAAGTCAAAAATACTCAAATAATAATTTTGAGTAACTTTTAATTAAAAATTTGCTGCTTAGAATCATCGTCAATTTTTTTTTGTCTTTTCCGTATTTATACAAATTTATTAAATAAATCAATAAAGAAAGAACTTTGATTGAGACAATGGTTAACTTTTTGTTTGTTTTTTTATTTATATTTTTAACATTACAAAATTACAAGTATATCTTAATGATTGATTCATTATATGTAAAGATCTCATCGCTGTCTCTCGCGTCAGATATATGCCAATGAATGCCAGTGAAGTGTTGTATCGATGGAAAATCGTAATTATTTTCATTATGGAGAGTTGTTTCTCGTCACTTTTCGTAAAATTCATTCACAAAGTTCTAGTTCTAGCAGTCTAGTTTGGTGTTCTGTTCGACATTTTTATACAGAATCGGAATTAATCTCGGGTTTTCTCGTCATTTCCTAAAAGTAATCTTACTAATAATTCAATGATAATTGCTATATATTTTAAAGTCGAGTTGCGAAATACAGTGGTATATTTTAGAGTACAATTTTCGCTTTCTTAATTTCACTAAATGTTCTCCCACTAGTAATAATATTAATAATAGACTCTCTTAATGACAATAGGAATTTAATATTACATTAATATGGATTAATATGGATTAATATGAATATTTGTATAAATTTAAATTATGAAATAATTTAAATTTATGTATATTTAAATTTATACAAATAATTTGCTTATTTTTTTATAATTGCTTTAATAATGGTATGTGTATATTTGATTACGAATGTGTATATTTGATTTTCTAATTATTTAAAAAATTCTTTTTAGGTATTGGACATCCTGCCATTCTAGAATATTATTAGGATTAATTATTAATTTATATGTGTGTG
>NW_017259375.1:1149118-1151319 GCF_001594045.1 Atta colombica
TTAATATTTGTCGATTTAGATAATTTTTATCAAAATGCTTTATATTTTTTTAATAATGTTGTTATGAAAAAAATGTATGGGTATAAAAAAATTCGAGATAAATCGACTGGGTACCCTCATATTAACGGGATATTAATAATTAAAATTTTTTGAAAGTACAGAAAAATAAGAATTATTAAATTTTATATAAATTTTTCATTATAAAAGTATAGTTCTTTACAATCCTGTTATTATCAGGTTTGATTTATCTCGAACAGTTGGTACTCGAGAAACTTTTGTACCGATACATACAAAAAATTACAATAACGCATGTATTTTATTGTTGTTAAATATATTCCTTCGTAATCACTATTCCATAAGGAAATCATTCTATTCATTTATTTTTAATAAGAGATGATTTTTAATAATGTGGCTGAACATATTTTCTCGCGAATTTTAATATTATATTAAAGATACACTAAAAATGTTAATTTTAATTGATATTGCTACCAAAATTATTATATACTATCATAAATGGTCTGAAAGATTCAGAATTCATACTCTCCTCTAACAAGAATACTGATGTTTGACGGATTGCTTAATTTTTCTTTGCGAATGGATCTTGTGAATTTGACGTAGAATCAGAATACATTAAGTTTATTCTCCATTATGAAGATTGTTCTTCTTTGTATCGAATATTAACTAGCGTATCGTAAGGCGAAGGGATCTTGATGTGATCAAATTATTGGGATGGTTATCTTAAATGCGATAAAAAAGTGCTGTTGTAAATACATTAAATAATGACTTTTTATCGCGATATTAATAAGTTTTATAATCAGAAATTAATAATTAATAGTGAATGCGATCTAATTGTTAGTATTCCACTTTTATCAGTATTTTATTAAATATTGATTTAGAAAAATTTTTGTATTATCGTATGTATTTTCGACGTTTTCATGTAATCCCGCATTACTAAATTTTATAAATTATGTTCCTATAATTTTTATTATATTTCGAACAGCATTTATAATTATATATTGTATTATAAAGAATTTATTATTGTATTATTGAATGTATAAAGAATTATATATAATAAAAAATAATAAAAAATAATACTTAATAAAAAATAATATTTAAAAAGTTATGATTGCAATATAATTGCTAATTATTTTATTGTATTTCGCTAATTATAATGCAATATGATTAGCAAAATACAATAAAATAATTAAACTTAAAATAAAAAATAAATTTAAAATATACTTACTTACAAAAACGAAATACTAAATTTATTAGTAACTTTTTTACGGGTATACTTATAAAAAGGATCGCCGATAATATCGATGGAGGTGATGAAGGGCCTCTAGCTTGTTTTTACTAAATTAAACATTAAATTAACGATATATGACTGAAAAGTTTGAAGTGTATTCAAAGTCTCTATAATTGTTAATAATTAATGTAATTATAAAGACTTTGGAATATACTTACATACTAGTAATTATGTTTGGTAAAAACAGGTTAAAAATCTACATTAAAAAAATCTTCATAATTCCATTTTTATGTAGGCGCATATTATAAGATAAAATTTACTAAATTAGTCTGTTTGAATATTCAATTTCGAGCTTAAAATTCAACAACTTTTATTTCCCCAGTAGGACATGTGGAAAATTTCATTTAAGGATCATTAATAAACATTAATTGTATCATTAAAAATTTATGAAATAGAATTTCTTTATATAAATTTCAGAATTTTTCCAATTTCTGAATTATTTCATAACTTTTTAGAAAAGTTCTCTGATTTTGTATATAAATTGTTACACTTCAGAAGTGCTAAGAATTTAATACATCTTTTAGATATATAGAATATTTTCTTTCTATAGATTCTTAAATATTCAAAGATTTCTTATTTTATAATTTCTGATGAAATCGTAAAAAATCTGAAAAATTTAGGTATTTTTTCAGAAATTAAAAATTAAATAAGAAATCTTAGAGAAATCTTTTAGGATATTTTAGAATTCATGTACTGAAACAAAAAATTCTAAAAAAAAAGATGTAGACTTTCTTAACATTTCTGAAAGTTTCAATTTAAGTTTAATTTAGTTTAATTCGTATAAAAATATTAAGAAAGATGTTCCAGATATATTCTTCTCTATTTTTCTTCTACTTTTTTTTCATTTTTCTTAATTGCAATATTAATTACATTTAGAAAACTTATATATTATTAT
>NW_017259375.1:1151419-1167216 GCF_001594045.1 Atta colombica
GAATTAAAGAATATATATAATACGTGTCTTTAAATTGGAATTTATGCATTGCGTTTATATCGAGAACGGAAAAAATTTTTTGAAATTAAAATCTTCATCATTTTTTCTCGTCTAATATAGCGTCTAGAACATCGTACAGCATCTTAAGACTTTACTTAAGACAATCTTAAAATAAGAACTGACTATGAATATCAGCCTTAAAATTAGATTTAGCCAATAATATGCAAATGAGACAAAAATTTATGCACATAGTGGGATATGAATATAGTAATATGTAGTGATATATTAATAACACATCTTCGTTCTTTTGAGTGAATAAAACAGACAACTATATAGGATTCATATAATAGGTTTGTCATAATTGTAATTAAGTACAGAAATAATTGAGACGCTAGTGATATATGTATTAAAATAAAAATTATATAATAAAATTTTGCATATTTTTGAACAATTATGTTAATAATCTCTATGTCTTAATTTAATTACAAGAGTATTTTTTATATATTATAATTTGTTCTAAACATTCTCTCTCTTTATACACATATAAACCTATATAATATGTTAAGACACATAAACTTTCTGAATAGAAAAAATAGCTTTCCTAATAATTTGTGTGACTTTATCGATACCGCTTGCACGATTACCCAGAGCAATAATTTCTTCATATAGCTCTTAAGGATGTATATCGTTTCACTTTAGCCAGCGTTTAAAATTTCTCCATTATCTTGCTTCTGGTTTTGAAAATGGCTGAAATGAACCAGGTTGTACCCATGACAAACCCATTGGTTTATTTTCTTCTTCGTCCTGCAAAGTACGATAAATTGATTAAATGTATAAACTTGTAATGTGTTTTATCGTAATGAAAGTGATATACTTATTTACTTTTGATTCGTAAATCTCTTGTTTAATGGGGTCGTGTACTTCTTTCACATATGCATTAAATGTAATATAATGTGGATCATCCATGGTAGGTGAGTTAAACACTTGATTTACACTTTCCTTTACACATGCTTTCACACGATCTCGAAAAGCTTCAAAATTATTTTCATGCCTGCAATATCGCCAATTAATTCACACATGTAAATATCCTGGATGATATATTATTTTCACGTTCATTTCTTTTAAGGACAAATATACTTACAAACTAGATGCCTCCTCGTTTATTGAAGTCATTTTCGCGTCTAGTTTAATGAATATCTTAGTGATATACTGTAATAATTGCCAAATTCTGTTATTTCTTCTCCATTCAGGAAAGCCCCATGATGTGCACAATTCTCCACTTTCTAGATTTATTAGTGGATGGAATATTTGAGTTTCAAACACAACTTTCTAAAACACATTTGAGTGAAAAAAACTATACGTAAGGTTGATTATCTGAGTCAGTATTCTTACAGGGCAATCTCCAAGTGGAAAGTTAGGAGGCAGTGTAATGGTGAATCTAAAAATTCCACCTTTGTAAATTCCTTGCCGAATGAACTGTACACCAAACCATACTGCGACAAAATGTGAAGATGAAGTATTAGAACTTTTTACAACCGCTAGTTTAACTACATTAAAGTGAAATAGGCAAAAGATATAGTATAGATATATTTACATCAGAACCATTATACAAGTCGTAATCGGGAAGAGCAAGACCTATAAAATAGGTTTACACCTATCAAAAACATACTAACATTTCAACAGAAAGAAACGTAGTATGCAAACAAGAAAAGGAAAGAGAAAGGGTATTTGTTCCTTGACATGCAAGTTATAAAATACTAATTCCTGTTTCGAAACATTAATATTACAGGTTATAAGTTATCACAGAAAATTACATGCCAAATTTCGAATATATTAAATAAAACTTATACAGTCTTTAGCAATACTTACATAAAGCGTTCAAAGCAGATGGTATCACATAAATCCCCTTTAAATCTTGAGAACATAACATCTTACTGAAAAAAATATTATAAAATCAGTTATCTTTTCATACACATCCGATAATATTACTAAACTTACTATTCAGACAAAATGTTATATTCCTGTGAGAAAATAGCATGTTGTTTGTTGATTTGCCACACAATTGGTCTATCAATCATTTTTGCAGACATACTCAATGGAGAATCTCCATGATTGCTTCCTGGTACAAGCTTCCTAAATGAGCCTTGTCTATTTAGATTATCATCCTTGCTGTCTTCGCTCTAAAATAAGAAACAGAATATTATTAAATTATTACGAATTTGATTATTACGAAAATGATAATTAAAATATCATCACACTATTAAAAGTTAAAATATATTTATTAAGAGTAAAATAAGATAAGTGTATATAACTCTCCATTTTTATCGCTTCCAATCGGCAGCTTTTATATATATATATATTCTTTGTATTATTAAAAGAATAATCAGCAGAGGGAATAACATCATTCTTATATTTCTAAGATAAAATATGAATAAAAAACAAGATGAATGTATCTACAATTCTTCATTTTCACATAAAAATGTAAGATTTATTATTATTATTATTATTATTATTATATATATATACACATATGTATAATTATGCGTTATTATTTATATTATTGTGCAAACTTGCGAACTTGAGCGAAATATCATATCTTTCGATATATGTTTAAAAAATTACCTTGGCCGACATGATGAGTGATCATGAGAAAATAAATAGAATGATTTAATAACTCGCTACATTACAATTGCGAAGCGCGACATCATGCGAGATAAGATTCTCTCGTCAGTAACAATCGATAATCTGATGGAGTGGCGTCAATCATGAATCGATGAATCATATGACATGAAGCTCTGATTTCTGATCAGCTCCAATTAGCTTCGACATCGACAAGACATTATTAAGAGGGCCACCTCTGAGTAAATTTTCGACTATCAAATGGATCCGAGGATAAGTGAAGAACAATGATATTACCAACCAATTTAATATTATCATACGAGTTTCATTATCAATAGAGATGATTGTATAAAGAAAAAAATATTAATTTTTCAACAATAAGTATATGAAAAAATTGTCAGGCGCTCCATCGGTGTCGCAACTTATGTTGATAAAGTTCATTCGACGCGTTTTTACACAAAACGAATTTGGCAAATAAAGTATCGCTCTGCCCCATGATGAACAGAAATATTAATCGTTAATACTTTATGTGGCAAAAAATAGATGTTCAACGAGAAATCTTATACTAAATCTTACTTTAACTGGGACTCGAAAAACTATAATTCTATATGATGAAATTAATGAAACTAGAGTGATAATTAAAGATCTTATGGTTAGAATTAAATATAATTATAGTAAATTTAAATCTTTTATTAACTGGAAACTCTTAAATAATAACTTTATGATAAAATTTTGTTGTGGAAATTGAGGATTTGTGGTTAAAAATTCTGTAAATTTAGAATTATGGTAAAAATTAAGAATTTTATTAATTTTATATTAATATAAAAAAATAAAAATTTTTAAAGCTATAAGTTATAGCTACAACTATCTCCTTGTGAAGTTGGTAATACTGATTTTTAGTATCTATAATCTTAAATCTAAATTTAATTTTATTGTACAATTTGATGAATTAAAATAAATTTCCACAAATATCGAATAATTTCAAACATCAATTGTACAAGAGCATCCTCTAAACAAAACAATCTTTATTTTGGTTACAACGAAATCATCACTATATAATTTTTATAATATGACGAACAATATAACTTTCTAAACTATACGAATTTATGATTACACAAAGTTTATTTCGCATTTCAAATTTATAAAATAAAATATTGAAAATTTCAACTCATTTAATAAAAAATCTTAAAAAAAAAACTTAATGTTCCAAATCACTTGATTTGGATTCTCGTCTTTCTATCAAATTTTTCAGCTTTCTTACATCAATATTTTTAGGAACTGTTATTTTCCATAATTTGTTCGACATTCTGCTGCTTCTCCTTCTTCAGAAGATGTCGCCTAATTATTGTTTATAATTTGTGGATTCTGTGACTCATTCACTGCAGATTCTGCTGGCTCTCCGGTAGTTGATTTTCAGTCTCTGGTTCTTCTTGTCGACAATGCAAACAATATGGTAACAATGCGGTCGATGTCGGATTCAAAACCGGCAATTTCGTCATTTGAACGGTGAGAGTTTGCTTTTTAAAGTTCAACTCTTGTTGTAGATTTTTAGGAATAAGATTAATACCTTTAATGGATATGATTTTTGGTTTATTGCTTGTTTGTTTATTTGTGGATGTTGTAGTCTGTTCTTCTATCGATTCAAACTTGCTATCGTTTTCTCGTGTTTGACTTGCTGTTGCGTTTTTTAGTGCTTCGCTCGAAATTTCGTTTTTCTTTTTCTTCTTTTCATTCGGTATTTGCACTTTTTCTATAAAATTAGATTCGGAAAATATTTTCCTTTTTTTTTCGGACAATTCTTTTTTATTCTCGTCTGCCATTCTGGATGTGGATGGTTTAATTTTAACTACTGGTAATTGTTCTACTTGCTGGGTGCTGTCATTTGTATGCACCATAGCAACATGTCTCGTTAAATGATCCTCCATTAAGTACTTTGTTTGAAATATTTGTGGTCCACGATAGCCTTCCAATCTTAAATCTTTGATTTTTACATGACTTGTGTCACATTCTGCTTGATCCTTGATAATGAAATTGTCCTTATATTCAGTACTTTCATTTTTTAAATGATGATACCTGTCAATTGTCCTGGTAATTTCCAACTGTTGTCCTGTCTGTTTATCGACTGCTTTATATCTAATATTTTCCTTTTCCAGTTGCTGTATAATTTCGCGCATGTGTTTTATGCGTTTTATCCGCAGTACAATTTCCTCTTTAATTTTCAATTCATTCTTAAGTTTTTGCAGTAATGTCTTTTCATCCTTTTCCAGCTGTCGTCCGATGTCGCTCGAACTTGTTTCTGACGAAGTCTCCATCATCCTTCGTATATTATTTATCTTGATTTCATTCTTTTCTTCTGTAGTTGGAATGGATTTGGGTTGTCGTCTAGTCATCTTTCGTGTTACGGCTTGTAATTTTGTAACACGTTTGCGTATCAATGCCTTTTTCATTAATTGATTAGCCCTACTTACTTTTTGCTTACGCTTCAGTCTACGAATTACATTAATTTGGAACTTTTTGTCTGTCCGCAAAAGAAAATTCGTTAAACCAAGGTATTTTAAAGTTCTATTGTTCACTTTTATGAATCTTCTAACTACCTTGCCGTACCTTTGAACTATCACAACTTTACAATTATTTACTTTATTCTTATCATCTATTTGTTTTGTGATACATGTATTCTTTTGTGATACCTTATGTCTAATATCGCCTATCTTGCTTTCTATAATAGGATTTGTGGTAGTTCTATCCAACTTAGTTGTATCGAGATCAAATTGACGCGTAACTTCGTTCCCGCTATTATTGTGATTAACTAACTTATTTATGGGCTCAAGAGTTTTATTAATTTCAAGATCGTTATTGTTGTTAGTTTTACTCAATAACTCTATCGAATTTGGACAAATCGCTTTTAAATTTTCGATCCGTTTCGACTTTGATTTTTGTATATTAATCCAATTTTCTATTTCTTTCGTAAGTGACTGTACTAGTTGTTCCTCCTTTTGAGTATCTTTAGATTGATGTTTTGAAAAAGATAAGTCTTCCTCAACTTCATCACTTTTGTTGTTCTCAGAATGTTTTTCGTGAATAGTCTCCTGTAGTTCTTCTTTAATTTCCAAGGTTGGATAGTAACTGGTTAATAAATTCAAAATTACATAGAAATTAAAAAATTAAGAATACTTTTAACTTAATTTAGTTAATTTCAAATAAATTAATTTTTAACTTAATTTAATTTTAAACTTAAATTGATTAACTCTTTCTTTTTCAATTAAAATATTTTATTTCTCTAACAATATTTTTTTTTTATAAAATATGGAACATTAGAGAACTATAGAAGCTTTCACAGAAAGCTCAATGATTGAATGCATTCAATACTATAACCATTCACACTGTGTATCTGTTTGGTTTACATTTTTAAATCTAATGGATTATGGCACACAACTCATGAGACCTGTTCTTTTTAGCTAAACTTCTTGCATAGTTCAGCTCTTCTCTTTATCTTTCCAACGTGGAGAAAAAAAGAAGAAAGATCATGCAAGAACTTTAGCTAAAAAGAACAGATCTACAGTTAATTCTTAAAAGAAATTCAACTTATTTATTATCTCTTTCCAATTCTAGAATTGGAAAGGGATGAGAAATAAGTTGATTTTAAGAATTGACCATGAGTTATAAAACTAGACTTATGTCAATCAGCTACGAGAGCTTACTGAATTCTCAATAAACGGTTATAATACTGATATAGCATATCGTGATAGGTGGGATGCACGTTTGCTTAAAGATGAAATCGAGATGAAAGTGAGAAATTGATGAACTTAGGGACTGTATTTGCATTATTCTATCCTTGTTAAATGTCTAATTACCGACAAAATACTATTTGAAAATTCCTAAAAAATAAGTTTTTTTTATTATACAAGAAAAAATACATTGCTGTAAAAAATTATTTCTTTGTTATATAAAATTTACAAATAAAATATTAAATTTATTTAATGATCCATATCGTAATTGTCTTTTTATTTAAAGTAATCTGATTTTTTAAAAAATTAGAACTTTCTGATTGAATAAAAATATTTTACAAAATTAACTGTTTAATTCTGTTTAACTCGAGTTAATTAAATCTTAACATAATTTTAACCCTAAGTTAATTTTGTTCATTCAATTTGAAATTAATTTTATGAGCCATTATTAACTTCAACTTAATTTAGTTTTAAAAAAACATGAACTTACAGAACCCTGTTAATTCCACGATTTGTGGTGAGAACTGGGGATCTTTTTTCGACCATGCTAACTTCTCGTCGTTCTGGACTCGCATATTTATTGTTATCCATGGTTTGATTTTGTGTTCCTTCTTGGCTACTTATGCTAATGATATCAACATCTTCCTCAGTTAAATCCATAATTAATCGTTTGGTTTGATGTTTTTCTCCATATATTTCCATATATTTCTCTATCAAGTAAGATGAGTTGGTCTTACTTGGCTGTCGGATCATGTTAAGACTTTTTTCATCATTTGTTTCAATATTGTTAGACAAGCCGCTATTTAGCAAATATACACGCAAATATAATATCACTACAGTATTCGAATTTATATAAGTTTTGTAGAAACTCTATTTTGATATTTCTATGAAAATTATACAAAATTTTTTGAAAAACAACACAAAGTGTAAAACAAATAAAATAATTAATTTTTTATTTTAGCTTATGCTTTCTTAAACTTTTTGTTGCAAAATTTCATCAAAATTATAAGTATTTATATTTATAAATGACTACGTTTACATAGCTCAATCTATGCCGAAGTTGTAATATGTTATGAAACTGGCCAATCATAGCTATTCCTCTGAAGAATGAAATGATTATAATTGGCCAGTTTCAAAAATTGACTCGATGGTTATAATTTAGACGTAATCGATGTTATAATTCAGGCGTAAGTTGAGCTGCATAAATGTAGTGTATTATATGACTGAATTTGCATATAATGCGAATGTGTGAAAAAGAAGCTCGCTTAGCAACACTAGTTATGTTCTAAAGGTGTTCCATTTCATGTGCGAGATGCGTATGATATCATTTTACCAAATATTAAAGATAAAAAATATACATCATGCGCATCATGCGTAGATGCATCCTAAATTTAATGCTGAAAATGCTACAGTTACGTCTACTATCTCAGATAACATTTATGTTGCATAAGATATCTAAAAATCGTCTTTTAGATGTCTTATGTCTAAAAGATATTTAAAAGACATCTTGTAGATATCTTATACAACATGTTACTTGTATAGAGATTAGTACAACAGATAGTCAGTTTTGAAACATAGCCATTAATTTGTGTTATGACCGAATTCAGTTCACAATGTGCTTTTCGTTTGACGACAAAAGTCGACAAGTGTCGTTTTATCTTTGTCACTCTTTGAATGTCAAGAATGTTTGTGTCCCATCAAATGGAAAGCACCCAATATTTATCAACTTTTATTTGTTATAGTTTACCTAGTATTTATCAATTTTTCAAATTTACTGCTTTTCTGTAAGAACAAACAAATAAGTTGTTCAAGTCGGCAAAGCGATGTTTGTGAAACTTGATTAATTCTTACTTGTGGATGCAACCAATCATTTGTTTAATTATTCGACGAACAGACCTAGCCGCTTTGCCAACTTGAATAGATTTGAACTCGCCCAATGATTGGCTACTATGCTAATTTTCGCGCGGCAAAGCAGCAAGTTTTGCTGCGTTCCGTGTACATACAATTTCGATAAATACTGTAAACTAAATTCGATCACAATACAATTTCTATCTTGCATAATACATAACTATATAAATTTCCAATTTCGGAAATCTTCTAAAATGCCAAACGTCGTTACAATCGCTCGGATGTCGTTACCCACAATTGCTTGAACAACACTCAATACTTAGTGTTTCTCGCGGCTTACGAAATTACATCATTTTTGGGTCCAGATATCTCGGTATATTTCCGACGTATTATCACACACTCACATTCCGTATTTATTTGTGCTTCGCTACTTACTTTTCGATAAAAACAAGGATTATACTCACCCATTTTTAACCTTTCGTGACGATTTTCATGCTTTGGTTGGAAAAGACAAAGTGCTAACCGTAAATACCGTGATAACGCTACCGTCGTGAGTGTTCTGTCTACAGTGTCAATCTCCGTTTGATGAATAGAAATACTTTTTCTTCTTCGTTCCCTATTGGTCGGAACGTATATTCTTACGCGTGCCGATACGAACTTGCTAAACTTGTTTCACGATCGTTCTACGCTGTCTCTCGTTATGATTCTCTCTCTCTCTCTCTCTCTCTCTCTCTCTCTCTCTCTCGGCTTACTCTTCGTCTTTTTCTAGTTCTAGAGATTAGAATTAGATTAAAGTGATCTACATTAATCTACATGGTGAAAATGGGCATAAAGCCCAGTTCCAACTGACGATTAATTCAATCTAGGTTTAACTTATGCATTGTCTCTTTCCAATTTTAGAATCAGAAAAAGATGAGAAACAAGATAAATTTCGATTACAATTAACCATGAGTTGTGAAATTGGGTCTGACGCTGGGTTGTTCCACCTTTTGGTAAACTTCAGCTCACTGTCTTAGGACTGATTACATCGACGTTACTTTGATTTTAAATTAGGCAACCAGGCCTTACTCTTTTATTCTCTTATTTTTTTACTCTTTTACTTTGCTCTTTTGTTTATCCAGTAAATAAATTACTACATAGTTTATCCGAAGATGGAACAATTGACCGTAAGATCTGATTTCACCAACTTTGATTTATTACTTTGATTTTAAGCGATTTAAAACTCTTTCTGTCTCTGTTTCTTTTTAGATTTAAAATTCTCTCTGTCTCTTTTTCGCTTTAAAACGAGACAGATAGAATTTTAAGTCTCGCTTAAAGTCAAAGTGCAACTGAGCCTAAGACTATCAACATTACTTTGACTTTAAGTGAAGCTTAAAACTCTCACTTTCTCTCTTAAAGCCGAGAGAATGGGAGAGACAAAATTTTGTTTTGTTTAAAGTCGAAGTAAGTTGGTGCAATCGGATCTAAAGCAATTTAAGAAACTATAATATATAATACTGATCTAATGATTTATTAGCTTCGTAGACATGTTTAAAATAAAATACAATAACACTCAATTTTTATTTAAAACTGTAATTTTAATGTTATCGCGCGCGCCGAGTTTGATGATTATCAATATATAAGATGTATAGTAGTATATATTACAAGTATTTATGTATATACTTATTTATACCATATATAATAATCTATATAATAAAAAATCGTGAATATATATTATCCAAATATTTGTCAGTAATAATCGCAAATTTATATCAATTGTCGATAACGTCATTGTTCTTTATTATCACCGAACTCCATCATTTCTCCTCCTTGTTGTTTATTCATCAAATTTGTTATTTATCAAATGTTAAACAAGGATGTTTGCCAGCAGCTGGTGAGCATTGTAAGCGCCAAATAATCGATTGACCAATTTTTTTATTCTATGTATTGTAGATGATTCATAATATCGCGTGTAAAGGAATATGTAATAAATAGTTCTGCTAGTAGAACTATTGGAGAGGCAAGATATAAACTAATATAATCAAATGCTGTGTTCTGCTGAATTGAGATTATGATTGATTAGGATCAGATATAAACTATTGTCTAGCACTGCTGATAACTATGAATTGACTATCGACAGCCGGAATGATAAGAGATAGTACGAGACATTTATTTGGTGCGAGTGTACGTATTCTTGTTAAAGGTTAACTTGAATTAATATTAGGTGTGGGAAAAAGTTCGTGGCGTTTTTCCCGTTAGATGTAACGTTACATCTAACGGGAAAAACGCCACGAACTTTTTCCTATACCTAATAGGTTAACTTGAATTAAAGGTTAATTGTGAATATTTTGGTTATATCAATATTTCACATGCAATCGAAGGCTTTTGAACGTCGCAGTTCTGAAAAGGTACAGAAATAGAAGATGTTTAAGATCCTTCTTAGACATTTTCAAATCATGATATAAAAAAATCTTCACATTGAAGGTTAAGTATGCCTACATACTTAATTTTTGATATATAATTGGAAGAATTGATTGCACTATCAATTCTTCCAATTTGTCTTCTTTTCATAATTTATTTTTTTTATATTCTTTATTTGTTGCGTTTTCTGATTTATTCGCCTACAATCTACAGGATTCGATATTTCGATATCTCATATTGAAGAAGCTAATTCATGAATAATTCACTCTACAATTTTTTTTAGAATGGAAGATGTCTTTGTCAAATCAAATGTTTAAATGTGACTGTATAAAAACAAATAATTTGACAAAAGATGAACTAAATCGAATAACTGACGATGTAAATAAAGCTTTAATTGATCCAAAAGGCAATGAACTTTTTGAAAGCTATCTTTCTCAATTCAAGTTTTTGGATGGTTTAGTAAGTTTGAGGTTGTACAACACCTGTTCAGAGATCCTGAATGAAAAGCAGAATAGATCGTGAGTCTATTTGTAATATGACCTTATATTTTTATTACAAGATAATAATGTTCATATATTTTTATAATACTCAAGGTTAATACTTAAGATAGATTACTACATTTTTTATAAAATATGTGTAGTTATGTAATAATATTGATTGGGAAAAACAAATATATGTTTAAATAAAAATAATATGTAATATACATATATATGATATATCTCAAAACATCCAAAGTTTATATTAACAATCAAGGAAATTTACAGGAGTCAAAGCAATTTATCGGAAGAATCATTGGAATTACTTATTACTAAAGTAAAAATGATAAAGAAGACTATCGAAGAAGAAGATATAACTGCAATAGATTTTCATATTATGACAGACTTGAACAAAGCTTTGGAGGCAAAAAACAAAGAAAAATTACTCGGTGTATTAGAAAGGATCAAAGAAGAATGTCAAAATAGTCTACGAGATTTGCACCAAAATTTTAGATGTTACGTCTTGAAAAAATAACATTTGAAATTTTTTAAAAATATTAGGTGAGAAAAAGTTCGTGACGTTTTTTTAATGCCATTTTAACGGGAAAAACGCCACCTAATATTAACTTAAAATTTTTACATTTTTCTTTTTTTTCTTTTTTGCAGTTGTGCATTACGAAGATCCATGATGTTTGTTCCTACATAATTTATTTTTATTTATACAGTTTACACTGTACAATGTACTTATTATCCCAAAGTATTTACTATAACAGCTCAGATAAAACTAAAGTTAAAGTAAGAATATATTTTAGATACCATCTAATACTTTCAGAGTAAAATCTCATTCTTAAAAATTGAAAATTAAGTCACTTTTTCAAAACCTGGCTTTTCATTTCTTATAATGAGATTCCATTTCACAGAAGGATAGAGTAAGAATAATATATGGTTCCTTATGTAAAAGCGATCGATTCATAGTCAGATACTTTAATTTCGATTATTTTCTCATGTATATACTTCTAAATAAGAGACTGATTGTAAAGTAAGACGAATTAACTCGATTAGAAAATAATAAATTGAAACATTTTTCTAAGTTAATACAGATTTAGTCATTGTAGCTAACTCAGTGTATACCCGATGTATTTAAAATGAAATATATATATATATAAATATATTTGAATTTTGCCGAAAGCGAGATAAAAAGTTTAGTAAGCAATAAAGAACAGGCCTATGAATCAGTCGCTTTATATCGCTTTGTGTTTATTTATTTATTTATTTATTTAATTGTTATGACAACGAACATACAGAGGCTTAATAAATCTTGTCAACTAGTTTTATACGTCTTCTCTGTTGTTGTATCCTTTCTACTGTCAGTCAAATCACATCACAATTGATAAATGTTGAATATGAGACACGTGGATAAATCAGAGGAAAAATACATCGCAACGATTAATCGAATCCGTGATACTATCCGTAAATTAGAAGAAACTACGAAGTATTCACGGGATTTGGAAGCTGTTCGATTTCTGCGGTATTCTATGTTGAAATCTCACGATAAAATTCTGACGGACGACCTGAGGAAAATTAAAATACGAAATAAACAGATGTTAAGTGAGAGCAAAATTTCTATTTAACATATTTAGTAATCTGGTCGTCATCTGATTGGAAGGTCCCTTTTTAGATTTATTTCGACAAAGTGTCACGGACATTCAACTCAGTTCTCTCGACATACTGCCTGAAACTCTAAGGAGACAAGTGCAGAAAACATGGCACCAGAAGTAATTTCCTCTATCCATCATATCATTAATGATTTATATGTTGACACGTTAATTTCAGATACGACGCTCTGTTATCTCAAAACGAACAATTAAAGAGACAAATTGTCGCTTTAGATTGCGCGATGAAACAGAAACAGAAAGAGGTATGTTTGACTATAGCTGTATCATATTTGTATCTCAACCATCGAGTTTAACGAAAGTACGATTTTCTTATTTAAAAAACGAGTAATATTCATTTTTCCATTTTTAATTAATATGGACTAACTTTAATCTTGATTTAACTTACTTTTTATCTTCTTCTAATTTTAAGAATTAGAAAAAAATTAAAATTAAATTTAAAATAAATTTTAAAAAAATCGAGATTAATCTACATTGGTAGAAATGTGTATTTTAGGATGAAATTTTTAATAGGCTAAGTTAATTGATTTCTTGGAGTTATATTATGTAATAAAAGTGTAATTACTTTTCTTATGTTGAATTAGAAGAAATTTTCTAATTTTTATGTTTTTCAAATTCAAGTAATTTATATATATATTTTTTATGAACGTAGACACTAGGCATTCTTTTTTTACTTTTCTTTAAGAAGGTAATTTTTATAATGATTGACAATATCATGAAAATATGAAATATACATGTGTAATCTTTTTGCAACTCGTACGCTACATATTAATTATAAGTTTAATATTAATTTATGCGTCAAATTAATTAAGTTTTCCTCTTATTTGATTCAATTTAATAGTGGCAAATAGTGAGATTATTTATGACTTATTTTAAGTATCAAAGCACCAACAAATATTGCCTTCCAGTATTAAATTGGTTCAAATTTCTGCAAGGATATTGTCTCAAGTTACATGTTTAATTTATATATAATTCGTAAATTATAAATTATATAATATCCATTAATATGCAATTAATATTGTTATCGTCTTTGCATTATCTGATTTGTACTGAAGTGGTTTGTATATTGTAGATCGATATTTTGCAACAAAAATTATTCATCGCAGAGAACGTAAATTCTAAGGCAAACACTGAAAAGATTTGCAGAAAGTGCTGGATTCTGACGAACAAAACTTAAAAATTATATATAAGACGCACAGATGTTTAAGATAAAAAAAACCTACTATAAACTGTTGTATTTAAAAATAAAGTTTTTGAATAAGGTAAAATATGTGCCTATTTGAAAGAATCATTTCAAGCATTAAATGAACGCATTTGAAATTGAAGAGAAATAATGCTTGACAGAAATAACTTACGTTAGTAAGACAATTAAGGGATTTAGTTATAATCTGATTGCGAAAGTAGACGAAAGGTCTGTGGCTTCCCTATATGAGTAACATACAATATTTGCCAGTCTCAGTGGTATATGTATTCTGGGATCATTCCCAAAAACAAGTGAGATAAAAAGAAAATTTTTTGTAAGTCAATCTCAAAATCGATTAATTAAATTGGCGGGTAATGCGATGTTGATGATTATATGTCGTCACATTTTGATATCAAATAATGTCAGTTTGCTACGATACGTCAGTTTGTCTGGATACGTTATCTAAAATTATTTTTGTAGCCATAATTTTACTCAGCTTAAGAAATTAAATTGGAATTATTTTAGATTTTGATATTAATGAAGCCATTAAAAAAAACTTACTAAAACTGATCTGTTTAGAATTAGTTAATTGACAACTTTTTAAGGTTTCAGATGAGAGATGCAACCAGAAGGATCAAATTCGATTGTTTTGAGTAGAATTATGCGTCGGAAATTATGGGAATTATTGGGAATTACTTGCATCTTTTTATTCGCTCCGCTTATCGTGATTACTTTAATCTTTTTATATATCTATCGTTATTTTATCGAAATTGTATTAAAAATCCAGTTAAGGAACAAGTTCATTGGTCTCTTGAAAGGTACAGATTGTGTATGGGCCGTTGAAGATGCCGTTTCTTTATCCGTTATCAACATCTTGATGATATTGGAGAAAGTCGCGCGGAACTCAAACGAAATTTTCTTGGAGGATTTCAAGAATTTGATAAACGATCGCATTGTTTTAAAGGCTGCTGATACGACGATTGAGAAACTGTTCTATCTTCGAAGTCAGAGATTCGGCTATTATTTTTGGCAAAGAAGCGAGAAAATAGATCTGAAAGATAGAATCAGATGGTTGGAATGTGTGAACGCTAATTGTAATGGATCCTGCGAAGATGTTTACAGTGAATCATTTAGGAAAACTTTGGAAAATGTATGCAATAAACCATTGCCCGATAATCATAAAGCCGCGTGGGAGATTCTCATTGGAAAACGTTGTCCGAAGTCGAGATCTAACTTCGAAGAAGGCCGTTTGTCTTCCGAAAAATGCATCGATACTGATATCCGGAAAATTCCTATGTTATTTCGCGTTCATCATTCTTTAGGCGATGGAGTAGCCCTTCTAGGCTTGTTACTCAAAATGATTATCGAGGAGACTGAGATCAAAGAGACGAGAGTAAAAATCAAGAATATCGTCTCATCAAGTGAGACTGGAAAACGTTTCAAAGAAATCATTCCAGCATTGCGAAATTCGGAGAGGAATTTTCAGAACGAGATGGATGTTGTGCGATTCTATGAAAAGAATATCCTTGCCGCATCAATGCAGTTTACTTACGTAACGTTTTTATTAATGCAAGATCTACGAGACCATTTTCACAAATCAATAAAATTTTCTAATGTAATGATCGTGTCTTTGATACAGCAAGCCAAAATATCTATCGATCGTATATGGTTGAATTTCAAAAACGTACTAAAACAAATGTATAGTACAATTAAAGATGTCACGCGGCTAACGATGATTTTGCTTTCTTTTCCGAAATTCATCATTCGACAAGCTGTCCGTAAGATGGATAAAAAGTACATTCAGTATTTCTATTGTAGATTTAATATGTTTAATCCATTTTATTAAAAATAAAATGAATAAATATATATATAT
>NW_017259375.1:1167316-1195534 GCF_001594045.1 Atta colombica
AATTAATAAATAATCCTCAGTTTTATTTAACTTTTTCTTTAGATATATTTGCAATTCTTCCACTCTCCATTACTAATTTTTAATGAGTTTTATTATAATTAAATGTAAATTTTTATAGCGCTTTGCATGGTCCATCTCAAACGGGTGAAAAAATAATGTCCTATTGGTTAGATAATGATGTGGTAAATGATAAATCGCAGAATCTTTTGACGAAAATTCGCGAGATAAGAAGAAATACAGGTGCCAAATTTGAAGATGTAGTATTGGCAGCTTTTTCTGCTAGTGTACACAAATATCATTTACGCGTATGTATATGTAAAGTTTTTAAGCGATAAATAAGTCTAGAGACATCCAGAAATACATTTAAATAATATCTAGAAAATTAGAAGAAATAATTATATTACATCAATCTATTTTAAAGTTAAGTTTAATATAAACCTGTATTTTTCTTGTAGCTCAAAAAACCAATTCCTGATGCATTAACAGTTATCTTGCCGATAAGAATGTTAATACCTGATGAAAATTTAACTTTAGATAATAATTTTTCGATTGCTCTATTGCGAATTTGTATCTCCAATGCAAACGGACAGACAATCGTCGAGTCAAATCGAGATTCTCAATTTTTTAAGCGTCTTCAAGATATTACAAGAACAAATAATAAACTCAGAAAGAGTTCAGACATCTTGCTTAATTTTTGGATCATGAAGTATCTATCGGCGTTGTTACCGGGGAAAATTTTAAAGGCTTTTCTTTTAAGTCACAACACGATGGTGTTTAGCAATATGTGCGGGCCAGAAAAAGTTCATATTCTAAATAATTCCTTGAGCAATATTGTCTTCTGGATACCAAACAAGTATCGTATCGTTTTTTAAAATAATTAACAAATAAAATTGTGCGTTGTAACGACATATGTATATCACAATTCATTTTTTTCAGAAGTACTACTGCTCTCGGTTTTTCTCTATTAAGTTATGGAGGCAACTTACATTTGTCTTTAATAGCTGATAAATCAATTGTAAAGGATGAGAGATCTCTTGATGAGCTTTTAGAAAATACTGTACATGAAATAAACATTGCTTATAATCATATTATATTGACACGCTTTTTGAAACCATCAAATTTTCTGATAGAAACACCCGTGGAAAATGGTATGTAAATTGAATTTTCAATTAATTATTCCTACATTTAATTCCTGTATTTTATTTACACGTATATAACGATAAGATATTCAATAATAATCATATAATTGCATTAGGATTACAAAAGGAATTTCATTTATATTTCATTTATATTTCCAGGTATCGGCGTGTTTTAAGAAAGAAATATAAGCGACTGAAATATTGTATTTCTCTTTCTTTTTTAGTGAAGTGCTCTTGATGTATTTGTGCTAAAAGTATATAAATTGTTTTATTGTATTTATTAAATAATATAGGTTTTTTTTACAGAATTATTTACAGAGATTAATGCTTTAATCTTTTTCATGAGTTTCTTTAAAACTGTATTTTATAAATAAAGTTTTTTAAATTAGGTATAACATTTTGTGGTATATGGATGTATCATGTCTGTAGTTAAAGAATCTGAAATTATATTTCTATTGATTAATTTAGTATAATACATAATTTGATTTTATTTAATTTTATAATGTTTAATCTTATGTTTGATGTATGATATACATATTGTGATTCAGCAGTGTCACGTATTCACTGATTCACTGATATTCGTATTGTACCATTCTTGTGTATCAGGTATGCCAGTGTGATCAATAATCTCAACAGTGAGTTTATGGCTCATCGTTGTTAAAATTTTCAACAATACGTATTAACATTTATTATTTATCGAATTGATATGTAACGGTACAATACACGCAATAAGTTCGCCTTTAATTATTTCTTGCTCAAATTAAATGAGTTAACATACTCGATATTATTTTTCCAAACGTATTCAGCGTATAAATAATACGTTTATCTAAATATAGATCCGAATTCAGAATACAAAGATGAATGGCAGTCGCAATTACTTATTACTGATTGTGAAAAGTTCCCGCCTCTAACAACTGACGTTCTTCTCCATTAATGGCAGGCGATACTAGGTGGATGAAATTGAGAAAAAACTGCAGCGAAATTAATGCATACTATAATAATACTATGGAGTAATGCAATAGCGTTTATCTTATGTTTAGCCACAAAAAAATCTGTTTTAAATATTATAATATTAAAAATCTGTTTTAAATATTATAATATTATAATATAAAAAAATATGATAATTGGTTAACAATTTTTTTTTATAATAATTAAAAATATTTTTAATATGCGATTTATTTAAGCAAAAGCTATAGTTACTTTCAATGACTTTTTATTACTATACAGATATAATAAGTTTTGTGCATGTACAGAGTTTGTGCATAACTATACAATGTATTTACAGTAAAGTCTTTAAATTACATTTAACTCTTTGGTATGATAATTATTCTTGTGAACTGAGTATGAGGTGCACGATTTAAATACAGCTTATTAACGGAGATTTCAAGATTTTCTGTTTATCAATCAGCGTCATTCTATCAATTCGAATTTATAAATGAACGTAAATGAACGTCAACAGCTTCGGCATCATTAACAGTCTTGTTTCCGTTGCACCGACATCTCGGAAGATGTGACTGCCATCCATTCATTGGTCGTCGATTGGTACCATGTCAAGCCCAAGGAATATCTACCATTGAGATTGGCGTGTTGGCAATGACTAAACCACCATCCACCTCGATAGTTGGCCGCACAGTCGGTGGTGCTGATATCCATGTCACGATCTTTGGCGCTAAACGCCATGCCGTCCTGATAGGATAGTGCGTCGGTCGCGTTGCCTGAATAACCGGATACGTGCAATCGGTAACCAGTCTCTTCGGAATCTATTGTGAAACGCTCATACTCAGCGCGCCAGTGTACGCCGTAGGTATCGGTCAGATCAATTCGCAGCCTACTGCAGTTGTCGCGGGTGAACCGATGCATCGCCTCGTTGCCGATCCAGAACTCGCTAACTGGTGAACCGAAACCAACCGAGTATTCATTCCAGGTGCGATCGAAGTCGACCGCGCCATCAATTCTGCGGGCCACAACGATCCAGCCAGCGCGGCAGGAAGCCAACAGGGGTGCTCCGGGACCAGGTGCCAGCAAAGTCAAG
This sequence comes from Atta colombica, assembly GCF_001594045.1. Classification (NCBI taxonomy): domain Eukaryota; kingdom Metazoa; phylum Arthropoda; class Insecta; order Hymenoptera; family Formicidae; genus Atta; species Atta colombica. Next base: position 1,170,488 of record NW_017259375.1, read on the forward strand.
CCGTCGCGCTCCTCGCAATTTCCCGGAAGGGAATCTACCATGAGACGGTACTGATCTTCCACTTGTTCTAGTTCGTGCGTGACGTTCACCGCCTTAGCCAAATTTCGAGAAAGGTCCAGTTGGCTGAGAGTCTCATTCAAGGCATCCAGACTCTTTCGCTGCACATCGCTCTTCTCCTGCAGCTGCGATGCGCTCACGCTCAATGCTTGAACCGCTCGTCGAAGATTGCCAAGCTCTTCCCTGGTTAGCGACAACTCGGCCGCCTTTCGTGCCGCATTTATTTCCAGCCTCGCCAATTCTCGCTTCACTTCGGAACGATTGGTATAAACAGCCTCTTCGAGTAGACGAACTGAGTCGTACAGTCTTACAACTGACTCATCCAATTCGTTCATCGACACCAGATCTCGACTGGCATTGGATACTCTCTTCGAAAGCTCCACCTGCGCCAGCTCGAGATCTCTTACTCGTTCCTCAAGATGCTCACGGTCTTCGTACACCACTCGTTTCTCCACTATCGCACGCTTCCGCGCTACCACGGAAATCTTCCGCTCGACATTACGTAGTCGTTCCTCGAGACGAACGCGATGAGCCAGAGCACGGGAATAGCTGTGCCTTCGAGCTGATGTAACTTCATGCGATCCACTCACTTCATTGCGAAAGATATCGGCTTTGTTGTGATATTCCGGCTTTTGCGGATCCTGCCGTTGACCAGGAAGCGTGGATTCGCATTTTAGGGACTTTAGCTCGATCTGCACCGTGCTTAACTGCAATAAATAAAAAAAGTTTGTTTTGCATTTTGTAACAACAACGTAATGCTGATTACTCTCTAATTTTAATCTCTCTATTACTAAGATCTTTAAAGAGACAAGATAGAGTAATAAACAAGCAAGTTTAAAAATCGATTAGTGAAACTATTAATGATTTTTAAATCTTATGATTTCTTCGTTCCACAAAATAAATTTCTATCGATTCTCTTTAATCTATCTACTTTTTACAGACGGTCCTTGATTGCGTGGTATGCGTGACTGCACGTGTGTAATACATACGCGCTTGTGGAATGCGTGAGAGTAGGGCCACAGCTGTCGACTCGTGTGGCTGTAGTCGCCAGCGTGTGTCAAATACCACAAACGGTAAGGATCATTGATCGAAACTTTTATTTGAGATCAAAAACGAATTTACAAATGCGCGCAAATACATAGATCATTTTTTCTTGTGTAAAGAAGAATTTAATATTATATATATAATTTCGTATGTTATTTACATTTTTAAAATAATTGAATTATAACAAATACAATGTTCCGTTATTTAATATTTCTTTTTCGCTGCAAACTATTTAAAACATCCAATACTTTATGCAAAGTAATTCGAATAACAAATTGTATGAGATAAATTTTAATTTATAAACTCTCATCTCTATTCAAATTAATGATGACCCCCATTTAGCTCTCATTTTTTACAAATCTTATTCTTAAATTTTATTATATTTGATTTCTTATGACGATTGAGAGTTGAAGATAGAAGCGCAAAGGGTGGCAAGTATTTAAGAGGAGAGAGAAGGGTAGGCCGGTGGACCCGAGGGGCATATGCGTGCGGCTTAAAGGAAAGGCTCGTTGTGCGGGCGAGGTGGAAGGAAGGGAAAGCGAAGGAGGAGGAGGTTGAGAAGCAGCTGCCAAGCGGCAAAACGAGAAACAGGAATGAAGCAGCTGGCCGCCCCGTGCAAAGCGCAGGTGCACCGACCATACATCCCTCTTTCTTCTTCCTGCCGTAAATACTAAATGGTAGCGGCAGCCGTTATCTACATGGACGCCCGTTGTCCGCGCGTGAGCAGCCGCATGCCGAGCCCTTCGGCGTGTATACGCATACCGCGAAATCGATTTTGAATCATTGTGAGCGAAAAAAAATCGGCTGTGGTCATTGAGCGGCACGCGTACATCTAGGAATTCCGTCAGATTTCAATATCGTCAACGACAGTATTGAAAAACATACGTAATATACAAGTTTTTATATGTAAGACACATCATTCATTTCTAGATTTTATATATAGACGTGCGGAGAAAGAGGAGAGAACTCTAATTTTAGCAATATTTAATTTTATCTTAAACATTTGGCGAATTTATTTTAACTGAATATACAGTTAAAATAAAATACTCGAAAAATTAATAAATTTATAATTTGATGTAAATTTTATTTCATGGAAAACAACTGAAAAATGAAATGATTAAGTTGTTCCAAAATAAAGTATATTCTTTGTAATAAGTAAATCTCCCTCTCTCCTCTCATTCCACACCTGGTTTGGTTCAACGGCATTGCAAATTGGTACCACCTGCCTATCATCTTCTGTTTTATTTTCTCTGGTATCAGCCTTATTTCCTAACATCTGCGAGAAGAGAACAATTTACCTGACTACTGACATCCGCGCAAGAGCGGGACAGGAGGCTGGCGCGTTCCTTGGTCGCGGCGATGTCGAGCCTGATGGTACCAAGGGTGGCCTCGATCTTGGTGATCCTTCCACCGAGATCGCGTATACTCCTGCCTACCTCGGCGACGTCACCCTTCAGTAGGGTCAGCTCACTCCTCATCCTCGAGCGTTCGGCAAGCTCCTCGCTAGCGTTCCGGGTCCTGAGCACCTCCGCAACTTCGCTCTGTAGTTCCGTCACGGCACTGCCTAGCCATCGCACCCTCAATCGCTCGTTCTTCGCCTCGTTGCCACTTCCGCCGCGAAGAGCATTCACTTCCTTCCTATGTGCGAGGGGATACGATTATAACGTTTTTGTGATGTCCATTCATTTTAAAAATGGCCATATTTTTTTATGTGTATCGTAAAGATAACAGAGGAATAGCTAAGACCGTCGCATTTTTAAAACAAGAAACTGAGAGTAAATCTATATCTTTATTTCTTATTACCAAGATAACTTTATACATATAAATCATATTATTATTATATCAAAACATCATTGTTTATCTAAATTCAGATAGCTCTAACTATTAAATTTTACTTATTTTTATATAGAAATAACTGTACTCTGTTGCCTTTGTAAAAAATTGATCTGATAGAAACCTTAGACTTCAATTAACTTCTAAGGCTTCTCGCACAGGCATAATTATGCACTTGACGAGTTCTAGTATATGTGTATTGTATTATAATATACATTTACTAAAACTCGTCAAGTGCATAATTATGCTTGTGCGAGAAATCTTAGATACACTTACAATACACTGCATACAAAAAGAGACGAAGCAAATTGTGTCTTACCTCAGTTGTTTCACTTCGTTCCTTAGGACGATGAGTTCAGTATTTTTCTCCATCGCTTGTTTCAAACTTTCCTCCAAAGCATTGTAATCTTCCTGTCGATGATCCAACAATGCGCTCACTTGCTCCTGCAGTAATTTGATCGTACTATTGAGATCCTCATCCGCGCGCGTGCCAGCGATCAACGTATTCGCAGCTATAATCGTTGATAACAGCAACAACAGATTCGCCATCTCCAGGATTTCTTGAATATTTTCAGTCAAGATCTTCGGATTTCTATGCTTCTCAATTCATATATATTTCCCCTCAGGGAAATATATTTTTTATTTTATAAATCCTCGCGATGTGTATTATCATTTATACATACACAGATCCTCGGATGTTATTCGACATTTAACAGATCTTTTTTATTTAATCTCTTCTAAATTCTCGCATCTTCAAATTCTTGAAAATTCTTGCCGGGATTAATTTTGAATTTCCTCAGTAAGAATTTTTTATGAACACCTTTGACACAACTGGTGAACGGATTTATCGATGATTCAATGTGATTTTTATACGATTTATCTGATTTATCTCGATAGCGAGATCGTTCAATCAAGTCACGAAGTCACGTGCAATGCGAGGATTGGCGCAATGTGTTTGATCGCTTCTCGAAAGCCTACTGGCGCGACCGAAACGGTGTACGAGTTTTATATCGGTCCTTGGACAAAGGTCCGCTCGGACCCGGTGTGGAGCAGGTGTTCGGCAACACCAGGCCTTCGTCAGGTATATATTGTCTCGCGCGCCGCCATCCGTATCCCCACATGCCTGTTATGCGGTCCCTACCCACTCATATTCCAAGATGAGCATAAGATCGTAATAGATACGTCGTATATGAGATCGTGATATGATAAATGTGCGAGTACAGGGTACTGGATAATAAGCACGAGTGGCGAACGGAGTAAGATTTTCGGTTGAAAGTTTTCTTCTCTCGATAAAATTTAATTTGAGTTAAAAAACATAGATATCTTTCTATAAAACTTTTTAAACTTTACTTTCATTTAATATATATTAGTAAATATCTCTCTAATAAAGATTTTGCAAAATTGAAATCTATCTAAAAAGATTGGATGGATTTCTGATTTGCTTGCGGTTTGCAGGACCGTTTGTACAAATCACAGGAATGTATTATATGAATGTGTTACGTTTTAAGAGGATATGGATTTCTGTTATGTCGCCTAATCGGAAAAAAAATGAGAAAGGCAAACGGCCAATTCGACATATCAGGTAAAATTAATAATTTATTGAAAACAATTGTCCAACCTGTTGGAATCTACCATCTATGTTTACGGATATGGTAACGCGTTAGTGGATATTCATTTGGGCTGGAAATACGGCTATGTGTTTATGTGTTTGGATTCATTTGTATGACAAAATGTTGGATATAATACGGAAATTCTCACAGACGCACAGACGCGTGTGAAAATAACGTTCTCCCGTTAAATATAACGTCATTCATTCCCGAATAATATTTATACGATCTCACGATATTTGTTCGAAGTCGATGCTAACGATGCTAATATTACCGAATATTCCATGAGTAATAATATGGCAGAAAATGGCACTGAGCTAATTATTCCTGTAAAGGCGAATAATCGATTCAACGAATACGATAGATTCGAATAGAATTAGATATAACAGAGAGGTATTTGCAATACCGGTAATTTTCAATACCGTGTTTTGAATATGATAAACGCTAAAAATCACGTACAATGCTGCAATAGATGTGATTGATAACTTATAATTTATTTGCAAACTTTGCGAAATATATCCAGTAAACAAACAACGCGGAATGTTAGCAGACTGGAACAAATTCCATTTAAAAAATTTAATAGATTTACTATTTAATAGATTACTCTTATGTTCGCATTAAGTGTTCTATTGCTGGAAGGGCTTATCGACAACATGAGTAGATTAATGGCAGAAATTGAGCAAAGTCTGTTGAACGCAGATTCTCGCAGATTTCTGCTATCAAATATCTGTTCCTACTATCAATCTGCTATCAAAGTTATGTAAATATTAAATGGAGTTTGTAAAATATTTTCATATATTTGGCTTATTTTTATCACTGTTGTAACTTTTATCTTTGACAGATTAAACAGCGTGACGTCTTGTAGATATTAATCCTCCTAAAAAATCCACACAATTCATTTAACAAAAAATTTACATTGAACACAGATTCTGCTCGATTTCTGCTATCATTCTGCGTCAAACTATAAATAAATCTGCTTGGTTCTTGTCACGAATCTGCTGTCAAATAATATAAATAAATTCTGTTATATTCTTTGTGACATTCTATCAGCAGCATGTATAGATTCTGCATTAAATTTGTAACCTTCCAGTAGATCTATTCTGTAACTTTTAATAACAGTTCGTTATACTATCGTTGCGTAGCTTTTTCACTATATAAAATACTTGCGTACAACATCTCTAGCTAGTAAAATTGTTAAAAAGTTACAAAATAGATCTACAAAATAGATCTGTTGATAAAATTTATCAGTAGATATTTTTTGTTAGTAGCAAAATCTATTCAGGCAGACTTGGCTGTCTGGATATTTATACCAAAGACGCGAATTTAGCGTTTATAGCATTCAAGGTGTTTATGATATTGCAAAAACTCGCTAACAATCGCGGGATGGAGGTGAAGGGTGAATTGGACCAAAATTAAAAACCTGTATAATAGAAACAGATAAGAGAAAACAATAGAAATTGAAAGAATTTTCAAAAGATACAAGAATGGAAACGGCAAGAAAATTTTCATTCTAATCCTATTCACCCTGCATTTCCGGCTAGCCCCATTACAATACACATTATGTAAATAATTTACCGCTTATATTTTATAGAACCAAACTCACGTTAATTCACATCGGTTCTACATTGCAAATTTAGGCAATAATGCACTTAAATTATGCCTTAGGGATGGGAGGGGGCGTAGCTATAGCTCTTATGATCAAAAACAAAATATATAAATTTCTATACACAACAATTAGTTGAATCTCACGCGTAAACAAAAAGCAATCTTAACGAAAAAAATAAAAATAAAAAGCGAATGCCGAAGCTTTTTCTTTTTGTTATCATTGCTACGTCCCTGGTTGGGGCATTTCATATGCCTAACACGTGCCAATCGCGTGTCCCCAATAAATTCTCTAAAGAATTACGTCACTTAAACGCATCTTCAGAATCTGCTACTCTGTAACAAGTACTATATACTTAGCACATACTACGGAAGTTAATCCGATTACACAGCCAGAAAGTCAAACTTAATTTTGTGCAATGTGCGTACATAACGCTAATTGGATTCCTCCTTAAGTCTGGGCAGATCCGTACGTGCCGGTCGGCGGTCGGTAGAGTCTAGGCAGCGTTAGAATCTGCAAGCTGTTGAACGCATACTTGCGCACACCGATATTCTTCCACGTGTTCTCCCGGCGACAGCCCTCGCTAAAACAGAAAGAAGCAATGCATTCATCAAGTAATTCAAAATTTACGAGATAATCCCAATTGCCAATAATATAAAAAAATATTTAAAATTATTTCGTACATTACGCGAGAGTAAAAAAATTTTTTAAAATTTAATTACATATAATGATTAATTCGACTCCGTTCAAATATCTTTTCTTCTTTTTTTTACACTTACCTTCGCATACAATCGAGAGCCCTCATGTACTCGTGTTCAGCCAGATGATACTCCGATGACAATATATTAACTTGTTCAAGAGTGATGGACATACTAGTCCGATCTTTCGCGCTTTTGCAGCTGGTGAATCTCAAACCACGCATTCTTCGACATATTTGCGAGGACAATTGCAAGATTTCTACATTCTTATTGACTCTTTCTTGTACACACGTTTTTAAATTCACCATCATATCCGACAATGTGTGGCCCAGAATTGACCTAGCGGCAACTGAAATAAAAAAATATATCAATTTTAGAATCTATTAAAAAGAATCTATTAAAAAATATGTAAACAATACAAAAATCTAAAAGGCGAAAGAAAATCCAAAGAAAATATCTTATAAGTTTTAAATATTTTAAACAATATTTCTTAGATTATTATCTTTACAATAAGCTTAGTTAGTTCTATACTTACAACGCGTAGATGTAGGTTCGGTTGGTAAATTCAGTTTCTTAAATCTTAAATAATATTCGTTCAATCTATCAAAGTTGTCCATATTGCTTTTCTCCTGTGGTTTTGTGGTGCCAAGGCTCTCGGCTAAGGAAGCCATTTCGTTGATACCGACATTGAAAAATACAGGAGTTACATTGAACGACAATGTTTGTCTTGAGGAGGGCACTAATGGCAAGAGAGAATAAATCGCATCTGGAACTGGGAGGATCACCGTTAGCGCACTTCGCGAGCCTACTACGCGCGGCACAGGAAGCTGGAATGCATTAGACTTTCCTTCAACTCTGTAAGAATAACATTTGCGTTTAGATGAACATTTTTTTTAATTCTTAAATACTTCACTATGGAAACAACAACTGGTATATGGCATACCTACCCAATTTAACCCAATTTAATTATTTATAATTTGCATAAAATTAATACGCAGTTATTAAATTTTGATTTAAAGACTCCGATTTCGTTAAGTCCAACCCTCCCTATTCAGGATCTAATCGAATCTAATCGAAGAATATCTAATCGAAGAACAACATCAGAAATAATAAGTACGCTTTCAAAGCATATTGGATAAAAAAGACCCCACAGTAACATCAGCAAGGACGACATTGCGGAAGAGAATTTCGTAATATTTCCGGAGTGAAAACTATCCTAGACAGAAACTGGAACCGACGAGAGTATTCAGCAAAACGAAAAAAAAAAATATATTTGTCAAAACTTTTGTATAGACTTACAGAAAAGTTTCTACATTAACGAGTCGATTTTACTATGATGCATTTTATACTTAACTATCTAATCGAAATAGAGGAAAACGTTTGCTTGATTAAGCAATGGAAAAGCATCAGAAAAAAGCTGAGTATGCCATACTGAAAAGGTGTTTAAGGGTCAATTAAGAAATGCGATAAAACTTCTGCCCACCTCGGTTGAATACCACATCTGGACAGAGTGAACGTGACAGTATGCGTGTCTTCGACCGCTACAGCCATGTCACCCCACATGTCTATCTCGTCTCCGTAATAGCTAAGAAGGCCTTCAAAGGAGACCAATGGTCCCAGAGTTGTAAGTATTAGCAGAAACATCGGGTCAGGCCGTTGACACCATAATTTCGCCATTATGCCGGTTACTAAGGCAGTTAGCTGAAATTTTATGGGGTTATTCTCAAATGTTCTTACATATCTTTCCAAATTGAATAATATAACGATAAACTCACCGCTTGACTGAAGCAAACATCTCGTCTATACCGAACGTTGCAAGCGCGTTGCGCCGTTTTTGAATCCTCCTGTACGCGAAATACAGAATGTGTCAGTCTGGCAGTTTTCAGCAGACCGTCCATAGCTTGCCGCAGCTTCTTCATGCTCGGTCTGAGCTCGCTCGTCCAATCGACAATCGATGCGAAGTCTAGGCCTTCAGTAAACTTGTTTCTCTGTCCCGAATTACTTTTGATCACACGTGTCATCGAATCGACTGCTTGGCACACTTCATTGGAAGACGAGTTACGATAAGTATCGGTTATCCCTAATAATGTATTATGTTGCATGTCTTTACTACGTTTTACTACATTTTTACATAAAGAACATTACATAAGAAAACTTCCTTACCTTCCTTTGCCTTGGAGAGCGCTGATTTCTCCAATCCTGGGCTGGACTGTTGCAGCTCGTTTGATTCTTCAAGCAATTTGTTCGACTCCTCGCACTTGATACCGTTCTTTGGCTGAATGGTAACGACTTCAACATTATGCCGATTGCTTGGCAAGCAGCCCTTTAAACTCTGCGATCTGCCCAAGCTACCTTTGTTACGCAATCGTACGGCTGGACTGCTGCATCTGCCACAGAGAAACTTTACCTTAGACACGAGGCACATGACGCTCGCCTCAATATTCAATTGAGTGAGATCCCACGGCTCCGGCTCGTCTGTAGGTTTGTAATAATTTGCGGATGGCGAATTGCACATTTTTTGAGTGTCTAAGAAACGCTTGCACGGATCGGTATCGTTCTTCAAATCCTCCTTCTCATCGTCGTAGCCTTCCTTTCTTTCGTTGTCGTGATTTCGCTGAATACTCTCGATTTCCGCTTCTGCCTGTTTAGGATAATCCTCCACATCCGGAAATATTACAAAATTCTCTTCTGCAACGTCGCTCTCGCCAGTGTTATTGTTCGGCGCCTCATTTCTCGAATACGTTATGGAAGTGTACTCGCCATTTCTGATGCCGTTCTTCGACCAGATATCTTGCACGCATTCAGGAGTGTCGGGCGTAACGAAATCGTCGAAATCGGGGCTCTTTAAGTCGAAATTAAGTTGCTGCGTGATTCGTTTAAAGGGTGACAAGGATTGATTAATTTTAAAGTCCAGCGTCAAAGTGTCGTCCGAAGATGAGGTCGAGTTCTCCTGGACTTTCGCGACTTTGTACTCTTCCAAAAACGTTAAAGCCTCCTCTACTAAGCCGGGATCCCAGAGACTAAGTAAGATCCTAGTTTTTGTGATCATATCCTCGCATATCGGCAGCATGCCACTCGTCTGCTTCTCCTTGGCAAGTTTCATTAAGGATCTCATTGCTTCTACAACATCCCGGCGTAATTGTTTGATCGCTTGGATCGCGTCATGCGCCATCGTAATTTTGGATGTTCCCTGATACAGCTGATTACTTCGCATAGGCGACTCTTTTAGTGCCTGCACCAATCTGCAGACAAAAAACAATATTACCAAAAACTGTAATTGTATTTTATATACTTTGACAATCATTTGGATAAGGAAGGATACCTTATGAGTCCGCCGTTTTTACTTTTATGAGAATGGGCTGTAAATGCTCCTACGCTAATAAAATCATAAAATCCGCACTTGTTCAATGTATCGTTGTGGACCCACATTCGTTGAAGATGTAAATTCAAAGGCGCAAATTCGAGAGTACGGTCGTTTTTACGCGACGACTGCTTGAAATAACTCCCTGAAATTCAAATCACCACATTAGAACATTAAATTTTTAGAGACGAGCTAATTCATTTTTTCTTTCACGAATATATTGAACTATTTGTTACGAAATAAATGGATTCACCTTTGTAGGCGGCTAAGTTTTCTTTGGCTTGGGAATACAAATGTAACAAGTGAAGATGACGATCAAGCAATTCGATTTGTTTTGTATGCCATGGCTCTCTCAATTCTCCCATTCCAGCTACTTCTTGTAATAATTCCTTTTCTTCCTGTATCCAAATAGCTCTGCAATTAACCGCGACGTTATTTCACTATGGTTTTCACGATTTTTATCATTTATAACATAGTATCAGATGAAATATGCTCACAATAAATGTTGTGGAAATTGGAAACAGAGTTTACTCTCTGCCATAATCTCATGTACGCATATATCACCTCCTAATCCGGAGTGGAATCTATGATAACCAGATCAGATGAGGGCTATAAAATGCATCTATAATAACGTTGATTTGTTAGTGTAGAAACTTACCTGTAAGTCTGCACAAATGGATTCGCAAAGAGAAGTTTTAATTGGCCTTGATGTGGGAACTTAATTTTTGTCCCTAATCTTGGAGGTAACGATTGTGAACGTCTATGCGAAGGCAGCTAAAAAATGTTACATATCGATAAGAATTAAATGGTTGTATAAACAAAATAATGATAATTCTGTCTAGAAATACTGATCAAATTAACTTATTACTTGTTGGTTGTTACTATTATATACTGCATTTCGCGATGGTGTACTCTCTGTGCTATTCCCTTTATCCTCGGCTTCCAGATTCCACACGTTAATTGTTAAAAATCCAACTGTCGTTGTTTTGGCTGATTTTAATGGTATCCTTAATCTAAAAAAAATTCAAACAGTTGAAACAATATAATTAATTAAATAATTTTGATGTATGCAGTTAATCAAAGAAAGTTATAATACATTTTCTTAAATATATAAAATTTTAATTTTAATTACATGTAATTAAATTAAAAATTTTTTAATTTTATATTCCAATGCAGGATTTTCGAATTTAAATCGATATTCATAAATTAGAATTACCTAGGAGTGTCTTGCACTGTACTGAATGTCACTACCGCACTTCCTATTGGAGTTGCAGTTTGGCTAACTCTTTCTCTGACATCATATGCGGTTATTCTAATTTTCGTTTCAGTGGTTAATCCATCGCTAGCTCGGAAGCTTACCGTAGTTAAGAAATTCGGATTACTACTTCGCTGAAACAGATCACGAAGAAACTCTTACAGAATTACAACTTGGAGGGGAAACAGTTTTCGAGAATTTTTCGTAGTTACCTCTACAACTTCCGTTCGTGCATACTTAATCCAAGTTTTGGAAGATTTAGACTGTACATCTATCTCTAAAACGGGAGTAGGTGGTCGGCCGTGTCCATCACACAACAGATTGTCGCAAGCTAGTGATATCTCGCACATTGGTACTTCCGCCGGATCTGGGGAAAAAAAAAAAAAAAAAAAAAAAAATCAGTACAAATCCATTCACGAGAATGATGTACGTCAAATTTTACTTATGCTTCATGCATTAAGAGTGAATAGCGATCCATATAGAATACAATTTTATTATTACGTATACTTGTAGCTGTAATGAAATACTTTACTAGCTTTAAATAAATACCAAAGTTGTATTCTGTGAAAAACATTGCAATGATATTTTATTAATAAAAATTCAACAAAAATATGTTCCAAATCCTGCATCAATTAACTCCACGAATTTAACATTAAATTTGTCAATAAATTTTAAATTTAATTTTTGTCAAATTTTCTTAGCTATTAATCTAAAATTAAAGAACTTACAATAATCAATATGCTAAAGAAGCCGTGAAAAAAATTGTGCATTCTTCAGATAAGAGAAAACTTTAAATTTTGAGACAATTAAAGCGTTCACACCTGTGAAGGTCCCGCGCTGCAGCCGCAACATCTGTATATCGGTGTCGTGTTTGTGCCCGCTGAAAGCCTCGATGCGCTGTCGCAATGACAACAATTGGCTCCGCATACACTCGTAGCTGGCCAGCTGCAGCGCCTGCAACCAACTGTCCCGTTCCTCGGCCGTGTTGGCGCCTAACTGTTGAAACAAGCCTCCGTCGAAAACTGCAACATTTTTCCCTTTCTGTGCTTTTTAACGTTGCCTTGCATGCTACGTGAAAGCGAAACAGGCATGCATGCATGCAGATGACGACGAGTATGTCATCAATGCATCATTACAGTGATGCATCAAGGAAAAAAGAGAGGAAAGGAGAGGAAAATACAAGAAGCTACAAATGATACTTGCCTATGCTGAATCCGTAAGGAACCTGGTTGCTGGACGGATCCACACGAACTGTACACTGTTCCAGTATGATCACTCCTAGCGGCTCCGACCACTGTTCCCGCGATTTGAAATAGAATAGAAGGTTGCCTCGCAGTCTGCACCATCGTTCGAGACTTACTGCACAAGAGAAGCAAAGCAGCAGCGGCTTAAGCGCGATCGTTCATATGTTGGGATATTTTCATTAGAGAGGGGATTTCTGTGAGCGATAATAAGCGGCAGAAAAAGAGACAGAGGAAGAGGAGGACAATATCTTTCGCATCCGTTTAGTTCATTACGGACATTCTAGCGATTAATGATCATGTTTTTCGAAAGAGCTTATCAGTCGCATCGAAATAGTCATTAATAATAATATGCAAATGAGGCTCTCCAACTAAAGATCTGTTAAAGATTTATTAGCAATTGGACTTCAGTTTATGTGCTTGAGAATACTGATTAATGTTAATAAAGAACACATCCACGTGTCCTCCTCCGATTTTAATAAGCTGTGGATATATTAAAATATAAAGAAAAATATGAGCCACATATTTTTTATAAATACTTTCTTGCACGTTAAAAGAATGAAATTCTCTCTTGAAAAGAATTGGTTTTTCCTGAGTGAAAATCGTTTAAATGGTCAAAGATACAAAAAAATATTTTAAATAAAAGTTAAGTGATTTGAAGAGTGTTTTATATAGTAATGATTTAAAAATTAGTAATAAAAAATAGTAATAAAAAAATTATAATAATGATTTAAAAAATATTTTATTTATAAAAAATTTAAAAAAATTGTTTATCCTCTTAACACATGCACACATAAAAAATAAAGAATAAAATAAGAAAGCATTTATAAAAAAAAATATGTATCTCTTATTTTTGTCTTATATATTGAAAGCTTATAAAAATTGGAAGGGAATATTTGATTATGTTCTCAGATAATCGTGACAAGATTATTTTTCTTTCTTATAGTTTACATAGAATATTATGTCCTTTCAAAAATACACGATTTCATGAAACCGTTTACCCTTATCATTCTATCATATTATGTCACTGTGTCCTTGATCTTTCCTATTTTCATTAAGATCAATGCGATTGATGCACTCTTGAATTACAGATATTTACAAATACAAGCACCAAAAACAAGATTCTTACATGCTGTAAAGATATAAATGTAAAATGTATACATATATTTAAAAAATATTTTCTACTTATTTTCTTTAAATTTAAAGCGCTGCGTGTCTCGTGAACGGCGGATTAAATCAAAACTTCTATGTTATTTTTCCTTATTTTTTTCAGAGTTTCTATCGAAAAATGCATACAACATGCGAAGCATTTCATTTCACATGCAATTCTCGATTTACCACCGAAAGTGATTTTTGTAATTTATCAAGCTTTCGCACTTGATTAACTTTTTTAACAAAAAATAATCCCCCAATTTATATTGAGATATTAATTGCTGATAACAATTTAAATAATGCAAACCAAAAGTAAATTACAAAATATTATAGTTGTGAGAGTTTGTTAATATTGAGAATTTTCGTTTTTATTCCGATAAATCGAGAATCAAGCTCAGTAATAAATTCACTGCATGCAAACATTATATATTAAGCAAAAAAGTCAAATTAAATTTTAGTGTAAAAATTAGATACAACATATTAAATAGAAAGAATAGAGATGTTAAATTTCCGAGCTGGAAATTTAGATATTTTATTTATTCGTTAGATTATCTAATTTTCCTTATCCAATCTTTGTTTCAATATGCCATAAATAAATTGCGAGATTGATCTCACTGAAGCGTGCGTCGAACTCTTGCAAGTGTTTTTTAAGTGTCGAAAGAAATACGTCCACACACGTTAATCAAGATTAGTCGGGCCGTCAAAGAGCGTGTTAATCGCGTTAAAAATTGTGAAGTAGGAGCGTGAGATGGATTCCAATAAGTATGTATCATATTACAGCAAAATGCACTCGGGTAAATGTACCTTTGCTCAAGCCGGCAGTAACGCAATTGAGATCTCGTAGACTTTTATGCGATCTTCCTTTCTGATTTTTGTTCTCGGATTTTTTACCTGTACCTGAAAATTGCACGAGATTGCTAATAGCTGTCACTACGACATTTTAATAAAGTAAAAGGGCATGGAGAAAGAGCAGCGAGTGAGTTAATTTAACTGTTGCGATTATGTGGGTTGCGATTATATCAGGTCGTATCGATTTATAACAAATCGCGTGAGCATGAAATATAGGTCTCTGCGAATCTCTTTGTTATCAGTTTATTAATATCTCTTAATGAATTATTTTTATCGTCGCTAATTCATGGAAAAAAGGAATAGATATTATTTTTAAATAATTCATTTGATTTTATTTTTTTCGAATTCTCATTCTGTTATTAGAACATTTCTGCCTCGTAAAATTAAAACATCATTTAGTACTTACTTTTTACTCAAATATTTTATGTATTTAATTTAGAATAGAATTTTAGATAATGTAGGATAAGGTAATTTCAAATGTGATATAATTTCAAATATATAATTCTAAACAAAATTAAAAGTTTATTTTTTATTAAAAAATTCTTTGAACTACACGGTGTGATAAGTTAAAATGAAACTATATGTTTATTTTTATTTGAACTTATTGCACTGGATTTATTTACATTGTAGTACATCAGTTCAGAGAGTTCATCGATAAAAAACAGACCTAAGATTTTTTTTAGTTTCAAGTTCGGTGATCTTTTTTCATTTTGGTACTCTTTAATACCCTCTACATGATGAGATTAGAATTATCAAACTTGAATCTCAGAAATCTCCAAATTTTACTTTCTTATGAATTGTATCACCTCATCTTATAGTTTTAAATTAACCGAATAAATTTCGCTCTATTCTTGATACCTTCGCGAAGTTTCTAATACTAATGTCATTCAACGTATGACAAAACAAATAGTTTGCTTCGTGCAAAGCCATGCCGTAATATGAAAGAACAGAGAAACAGGATAAATTATCAGTCTCTCCACTGATGTTATGGGATATCGAATAAGTCAAATGGAACAATTCATGGAAGCCAATAAAATCTCTTTCGTGCAACATATTCTATCATAATGTAACATTTAATAAATCATTAAGGGAACTTAAATATCAAACAATTCCAATCAATAAATATAAAAAGGTTTCGAACGACATTAATGAATCATGTCTCTTTTATTACTAAAACAAAGCTAAAACCAAATGCAGCCATTTTTTTTGTAAATACTTATAAGGCTAAATATTATATTTGTCCATTTTTGATAAATTCTTCAAGCGTATTAATTGACAGAAAAATTCTCAAATCTCTCTATCCTACAGTCAATCAATAGATTTGAAAAATTTTGTTGTACCACAAAAACGGACAAATGTAATAATAGTCTAACACGTTCGACATCTGAATCTGAATCGCAAGATCTTCTATAAAGGTCTCTACATCAAACGAAGAATTTTTAGAAATTTATCATCAAGCCGTGAACAAAGAATAATCATGCATCGGTAATCATTCGCCAAGATAAATTCCATCGCTATAATTGATCTTATAATTTGAAGAGGTATTTATTACGTTTGTGGACGTTCCAAAAACTCACTTTCCGTCCTGCGAAAGAAGCCTTCTTGCCGTTCTTTTACGTACAGGATACCCTCTTTCTCGAATTTTTGCGAAGGCTGCGTAGCCAGAGTCAATAGCTCCTGCTTATTGAATCTCATCTTGCGCAGGCAATCAAGCCGACATATTTACAGTTTTCGCTGTTTACTTGTCTCTTATATACTGGAAGTTGAAAAAGTCTTTAAAAACCATCATGCATTGAAATTTCAATAGTTGCAATGCAACTATTATACAATCTTGAGAACTAACATTCTTTTTCTCTATCAATTCTGTATTAATTTAATTTTTATGGATTTAATTTACAAATATGTAAGCATAACAAGAATTGATGCCTTATATTTGGTATACATTTTATATTGCATTTTATATTGCTATTCATAGCAATACACTGAGAAAAATGTCTTGGTTGTACCAACAAGAGGCCACAAACAAATGGCAGCCTAAATTATATTAATTAAAAATCTAATTATTTATCATAATTAAATTTCTGATTATCTTGATTAGAAGAAGCTTGATAAAAAGTGTCTGATTTGCACACGATTGTTAAACTCATAATGTCAAATTATATCCAATTTTAGTTATTTATAATAATTTCTATTCATTATCACTGCTCTTATTCAATATGTATTATCATTAATTTATAAATAACTAAACAGTGGAATTAAACAATTTAATTCAAGAAAATTTATTAAATTTGACTTAGATTTAATTAATTATTTATTATATGTTAATATAGACTTTGAAACTAATTACAAAAATAGATGGATTTACATGTTGATATACATAGAAGTTAAAAATAACAAAATGTTATTTAATTCAAAAGATTGGGTTGCCATTGCTTCTTTGATATCTAATAGTAAATCTTTAATATCAGAAATTGAATCTATCAGAATTTCAATTAATACAATCAGCTTTTTCGATATAAGAAATATAACTGTCAAAATAGTATAAACCTCAACTTTTCAGAATATATCTTTGATTTGATATAATAAGAACTTTAAAACACAATATTCTTAGAACGTTATATGAATGTCAAATAATGTTCAAGTAACATTCTAAGAATATATAGGAATTCCTAATTTCGATTGAGTTAATCAATAAGGTATCTTTTGAAGCTTTTATACTATATACACATACACACACACACACACACACACGCGCGCGCGCGCGCGCGCGGATCTTTCATTCTTGTAAATTTTTTTCTTTTGAACTAGGAACACTTAATGTTCTTTCTTTTTTTTTTTAAGTACATAAATACTTTCTAAAGATATGAAAGTAAGTTATATATAAGAACTTAATAATTTTAGTATACTTGTAAAAATTATGAAAATTAACAGGGAATGACTAATAATGTAAAGAACCAAAAACCATCGTGCGTAGGTACTAGAATTAACCAAGAACTAATTCATTAACCGAGTTACAAGTTCATTCACGGAAAAACAAAGGCTTATAAAGAGAAGGGAGAGACGTACCATTTTTACAGATGGATCACTGCTCGAAGTTCCTCTCGCTGCCATCGGCATTGCGGCACGCTCTAAAAGATCAAAACACGACTGGAAAACGGTAATCAGCAGCGCGATATCGAAAAATTTCTATATTCGCTCACTCACGCCGACGGTAGAATGCTGAATTCAGTAGCAACGGGAATCCAGGATATCCAAGCTCGCCCGTTCTCGCGAGGAAATTCGCAGTCGCGCATCGAGGAATCCCTGTCAAAAACCAACCATGTCCCGCACCGCCGTTCCCCACGGATAGCTCATTCCCGTCGCGTTATCGTAAATCAATCTTAAGCCGACGGGATGCACGTGCGACATGGAGAACGAATCGGTCGGGATCGTACGAACGTCCGATTCGCGCGACAATGTTAACGCATCGCGAGCGAGACTTTAAGGCGTGAAAAGCAAACATAGCGGTCGGCTACGTGACGAAGTAACGGGCATCGTGGCCACACTGACAGCAACTGAGAGACAATCAGAGCAAATCAGAGATGATAAGAACCACTACCGTGCACCGGAGTTCACCGGAGTTCACCGGAGTGCGACGTGCGAGTACGACCTGTGCAACTGGGTGGTGAGTGATCTCGTTTTCTTTGCTGTTTTTCGAAAAATTCTGACACCATAGCACCATCTACTAACCAATCGTGAGTTTTTGATCGATAAGTCGAATATCGATAGATGATAATGTCAGATCTAATAATATCAGATCAGAATGTATTTCATTTGGCACTTACAACGTTCGCGTTATTAGAATATTCATAATTTAATTGCTCGACATCTAAATGAATCTGCTCACTTTGTAGTTTTACCTCAAGATACACAATCGACCCTCTAATAGAATCTTTGAAAGAACATATAGATGTAATTGCACCTTAAAAGTGCAGTTGCACATAATCTAGATCCTAATCTCATTCTGGTCTAACCTAGAAGATCTCTAGTTTGATCTAATTTTTTCTTTTGGATTTTCGTCAATATTATATTTAATTATATTTGATTATATCAAAAAGTTGGATAAAATTATTCAAAAAAATCGACCGAACATCAAGAACATCATCCAAACATCGTATAATTTCAAGAAGTCAAAGGCACACAATTCCCACCGATCGGTAGAAACCAATTCTAAAAGGAAGGTTTTCGTTAATAAATAACAGACAAAGCAACGTTAATAAATAACAGAATGTATTGAGCATTTAGCTCGCGTCGAACACGAGTGTGTGTACATAATAGACTATCGCGACATGTCTGTTAAGTTTTTGCGCTGTCTCGCCAGCGACTTTATTCCGAAGGGCCAGCATGTTCGTCACGGCCATCGGATACGAGGAAAATCGCCAACGATCGCCCGTACCTTGAAGCAACGTCTCGAGGAACTGAATCAAGAAGATTCAACTTTGGATTTCAAGGTGAACATTGGTTATCTGACCAAGATCACCAGACGCTCGATAACAAGTGATTGGATGAATGCGATCATAGCATGCAGGAACAACGCCGAGCTCGAGAAATCGTCGCGCGCCAGGAAGCTGTTGGTAGATCTAAAGACAGTGAAAGAGGATTGGCTACAAATCGATGGGCCCTCTCACATTCACAGAATAGCGAAGCACTATGGCATTTACAATGATCTGTATGGAGACGCTTACTTCATGCCAGTAGTTCCACTGAACATAAGCTATGATCTAGAGGATGACAAGCTGGCAAAGGTTTACACTGGTAATGTGATCAAGCCAAATGAGGCTTCTAAGGCACCTGATGTAATATACGATGCAGAGGATGGAACACTGTGGAGCCTGGTAATGTGTACACCAGATGGTAACTTGACCAGCAACAACAATGAATATTGTCACTGGTTCATTGGCAATATTCCTGGGAATCGTTTGAAAGAAGGAGAGGAGTTAGTGGATTATCTGCAACCAATAGCGCCATATGGCATTGGCTACTGCAGATACATCTTTGTGCTTTACAAGCAGAACTGTAGCATAGATTTTTCGGAATACAAGAAAGCTAAGCCCTGCTTAAATCTGGAGGAGCGTAACTGGAGAACGCTGGACTTTTATAGAAAATATCAGGACCAATTGACCCCTGCTGGTTTGGCGTTCTTCCAGTCAGATTGGGATCACTCATTAAAGGAATTTTATTACAATACGCTAAAAATGAAAGTACCGATATTTCGATACAATTTCCCTAAACCATACATAAAAAAGCAAACGTGGTTTCCTTTGAAGGAACCCTTTAATATTTATCTGGATAAATATCGCGATCCTAAACAGATAAAAAAGGAATTTCTGTTGAGAAAATTGAAGAAGATTCATCCTTTCGATGGGCCAGAGCCACCAAAAAAATTCCCATTGGCTCATCCTAATGGAAAATATATACCTTCCTGGCTGAAATTCGAGATAATAAAGAAGAGGATGGGATACAGTCACGTTAACGATCTCGATGAATACTAGATTTATACTGATTGATAATGCAGAATATTACAATAAATAAAAATTGTTTTCAAATGTTGCATTTGTGATGAGAGTTGATGCAATAAACTCTATTCCGGTTTCAGGTGTGCCTCTAGAATCTGCCTGCTGTAATACTTGATATCTGCTCGCGTCGGAATAGTACCGTCAACCATCTCATGTTCAACCAATAATCCTGTAAATTCATATGGCTTGTATGGAGATATTTTGTAAGTCGATAAACAATTATTAAAGCTGTATAGTTTACAGATAAAAAAAGATAATTTACCAATCGGTTCTTCTTCGCCAGTCCCGAAAATCAAATTGGAATTATAATTCGATACATAGGTGTGGTAGAGATCCCGGGCTTCATCTTCCTTCTCCTCTAGCTCGAAGTTGCTAATACTGAAGAGAATATTTATTTTTTCGCTGATCTTCGATAGCAGCGCTAAAACTGTGAAACCGATACATCACAGTTTAATTAATTATTATTTCTATCGTAATTCCTATCTTAACATTTTTAGGAAATTTAAGGAATATTTAAGGAACAAAGAAAGATTTGAATTGATATTTAATTAATTATAACTTTTTTTTACCATCTGTGTCCATTCGTTTGATTTCTGTTAACGCGATGCGTTCTTCTTTATCATTGGTTATCATCAGTTCTTTGCCCGACTTCTTCACTACCGCTTTAATAGTGTGCTTGACGCAAATCAACATTGTATTCATATTTTGTAAGGCCGCTCTGATATTTGTGAGCAATTCGCCGTGAGCTGTTATCTGTTCCTTAAGATCTTTCTCACGTTTTTTCTCGATTTCAATTTGTTCCAATATATCTTGCATATCGTTAATCTTATACCTAAGAAATATCGCGTTTTCATATGATCAGTTCTTTATTGAGATAAAAAATTGTGCCTACTGGAGAAAAAGATTAATCATATTATTTCTTTTTTTAATATATTATGCTCCGTCATAGTTTGTAGCAACTATTTACTGTTCTTTTGTGGAATACTTGAGACTCTCGAGAACTTGTAACGCCTGTTGTTTTTTGCTTAATAAAACCTCGCGATTCTTTATATTGATGTCTAATCGCGCTAGCAAAGCTACTCTGTGTTCAGATTGATTTTCAAGCCTGATTGCAGGAAGAAAATATTTTATATAGCAACTGTAGATATTATAAAATATGTAGAAGATCTAAAATAGAATACCTTGATAGCAGGTCATGATATGAACGCACGAGTAAAACGTCTTTTACTTCAGTGCAGATATTTTCCAAATGTACTAACTGATTTTCTAATGTTTTGTTAAATAAATCGATATCTCTTTTCGCAAAAATTTCGCTCTATAATTATAAATAAGAAAATACTTGAATGTGAATCTCTTCATCATACAAATCATCATTATAAAGTAGATATTTGTAAAACTTTATCTAGAAGCTCTATAAACAGCATATTATTGTATAAAGTAATTAATTATGAGTCGTATAAAATTGTTAATTAATGAATATTTTTTGTTAAAATTTTATTGCAAATATCTTTATAAAAATCTTTTCTATGATTTTTGCCATAAAGAGGGACCAATAACTCTATACAATTTTTATTTGTAATAAGAGTAATCTTATTCACCTCAACACGCACTAATGACTGTGCGTAAGCCCACAAATCCTTCACCTGATTGTTTACAGTACTTAACATTTGTTCTCTAATTTTCATATTACGCCAGACAACTCGAGACATTCGTTCATATTTTTGTCTGATGTCGTCCAGATTCTCCGCTGCTAGTTGACCCATCACTGTCACCTTCAACATCACTTTGCATTGGGAAGATTGGTCTTCTTTCAAAATATTCATTAGAGTATCGAAAAATATCGCGTCCTATAAAGATTTCGTAAGAGTAAAAATGATGCATATAAAGAAGATCTTTGAATTAGATTTCTTATATTTTTGAGATAAAAATACTGTCTTTGAAAATTAATAATGTAACAATCAAAGATTTACTTTTTTCAAGATATTTAACATCGACCAATATGTAGAATGTATGTCTTTTGCTGCGTTATATTTTGCGATGGACTGCTGTAATTGTGCTACTAATCGTTGCTGCTCGCAGTTCGGTCGATATTCACTTTGCTCCTCGAGTTCAGATGAAAGAACGTAATGTTCCAGCTTGTCATTCAGCGAAGGAGCAAATCTTTATGGCTCAAAGTTAGCACAAAACGAGTATACGAATCTTAATATTTCATATTGAATATATACATAAGAAATGTCATAATATTATTGCAATCTATTAATATATGCTCTAATGAGTTTATAATCTTATATATATATATGAATTGTACAGGATGAGCAATAATTTTGGCCATCTGGAGCATTTCCGCTATTTTTAGAGACATGAAAATATTTTAATTACATAAGTTGTGTGGTATTAAAAGGATCATAATATGATAATAATAACTTTTCTGTGAATGGAGGTACTTTGGAAATTTCAAAGCCACTTCTATTTTTTTTAAATAGAATTATGTAATTTTTTTTACATAATGTGATTCATCTAATTAATCTGTAAAAGTAACTAGACTTATAAAAAAAAAATCAATAATATATGAAATATTTATTTATATTTTAATTATTATTTATTTAATTATTATTTATATTTTATTTTAGCACACACATATTTTGATATAAAATATAAGATAAGATCTTATAAAATATCAATTTTTTAACAATCACTTTATGTATCGAATAATGAGACAAATCAATTATTCCTTCATCCACAGAAAAGTTATTATTAGTATTACATTATGACGCTCTTATAATAATACTAAATATATATAACTTTGGTATTAAAAATATTTTTATATCTTTAAAAATAGAAGATATACTTTAGATAGACAAACATTATTTCCCTACTTTCCCTTATTTCTCTCTTTTATTCTATATGTATATATTAAATATGTAAGTATTTCGCTAATTATTATTCTAACTGCTTAAATATTTATTATAACGCGTAAGGATCAGATTCTACCTGTAATTCGATACCTCGCTTCAATTTTCTCTTTTTCTCACAGTAAAGCTTGTCTAAGAGTCGTCGTTTCAAATTGCAATTTTGAAATATTGCCGCATAAATTTCCTAAGATATCAGATTTTTATATTATAGGGCATTTCAGAACTGTCCGCGAAAAATACGAATTATTTTTGAAAAATTCAAAGTCAATGCTGATCTATTCTTACCGATGGTTTTAGGTGATTAACCGCCAAGTAGACTCTTTTATGATTGGCTAGCAATCTGAGAATAGGCTGTTTACCATCGCGAAGAAGACTGACAATTTCATGATGTCTCTTAACATCGACATCTAGGGACGTGACTTTCCTGGATACTATTGATTTCAATTTCGTTGCTTGCGATAGCTGTAACTTCTTATCGCGTGCTGGACATATTAAAACAATTACACATATAACTATTTAGAATTTATGAATTCTTTACTGAGCTATTTTGAAATGAGCTTTATTTCAGAAATGTCAAAAGGATTCTTGCACAATATTCTATGTAATCTATGTTATCTCTATATAAAAAAATACTGTTTTGTCTATTGACATAAAAATATTAATATCAGATAAATAAGTTTCATTTGCAAAAACAATTAATTTTCTAATATCATCATGTAATTTAATATTAGTGAAAAAAGTTTTCATAATTAGTTTATAATATTTTTAATTTTTTATATTTTAAAATTATAAAAATTTTTTTAAAATGCAGCCTCTTAAACTTTTTTAAATTTAATAATTTTTTTTTAAATTATAGAATGAAACATCTTAGTATTTCAAAATTCATATATTTACTCACATACCTACAATCCTTCAAAAAAAGTGACATAGTAAAAATAGACAAAATTAAGAAATTAAAAAATTGTTCTATTTTTTAGGGAATTGTTTTTTCTTTGTTTATTAAAATCGATGAGAAACAATTTCTCGAGTTCCCTTGTGAATGTATAAAGAATTCTAGAAAATATGTAACATTTTTTAATATTTCTGAAAAGTATTCCAATTTATACTTAAAAAAATTAAAGAAATTTTCTAAAAAGTTATAATAAAATTATATTGAAATTTTAAAAAATTCTGTAATTTATATAATAATTCTGAAAAATTATACTTATAAAGAATTAAAAAAAAAATTTTGTCACGGATATAATCTATTTTAAATGTAAAATTATTAAGATATAATCTTAAGATAATTCTTTCTCTATTTAATTTAATTAGAAATAGAGCGAATATATATCTATTCAAATTTGTAATTTTAAACAATGCTTAACCATGCAATTTCAGAATTCCACGATAACGACGTATTTTGTCGCTGATAAGCCATGTTTCCACATGTATCTCTTTAGGAACTTTAACACGACCCATTTCTATGATATTCCTTGGTCTTCGATAGATTGCAGCATCGAATATTAAACATCACATTACAGACAAGCGAGGAAACTGTCATTATCCGATTAATTGCACGCTGCATACTAATTATCTAGTTATTATCATG
This sequence comes from Atta colombica, assembly GCF_001594045.1. Lineage (NCBI taxonomy): Eukaryota > Metazoa > Arthropoda > Insecta > Hymenoptera > Formicidae > Atta > Atta colombica. The sequence goes on from NW_017259375.1 coordinate 1,195,243, forward strand.
ATTATTGCCATGGTTATTATGACAACGAGAATAACGAGAACAATAATTACAGGTATGCAGCATATAACTATCTTCGCGCACATAACTACCTTCGTACATACGTATACATACATACAATTAATTTAAAGAAGCTGTTTTATTTGAAGTTTGCAGGCAACCTAAATAATAAAATAATTATATTAATTAAAAGTATTTTATTTTTCTACTTATATTTCAGACTAATATATAAATGTTATAATCAGTTATTAAATACTATACAAATCATAACACTCATAGATCTTGATGGATAGTT